>NW_026606497.1:0-36298 GCF_029834395.1 Sorex fumeus | reverse complement strand
ACTTATTCTTGGTGTTTAGAAAGGCCATTGAATTCTGTGTTGATTTTGTTGTCTCTAATCATTTTATTCTAAGGGCATAAGTGGGGTTTATGTACCTATCAAATCAAATCATGACGAGTACAGAACATGTCCTTACTCATATAAAATTATTTATAAGAATGAGTCTGAGAAATTGCTAAAATATATGAGTATGTAGTACTATTGTGTTTAATTAATATTTTGGTGCCAAGCATATACAAACAATAAAATATCACATTTAAAATATAGTTTCTAATTTGGTACCTAATAGTGTACAAGAATGTTACTGAATTTTATTCCATTATCTTGCACATCTTTATTAAACTTGTTATAGGTTTTGGGGCCTCCCAAGTTTGGGGGTGAGTTGTCAGGGAGCAAGTCCCAATGATACTCAGCCAACCTGGACTATCATTCAATGGTAGGGTCTGAGGATATGGTACTCGCTCATTTCCTGCAATGTTGGAAATTACCAGTCATCCTTGGGTGTCTCCTGGGCTACACTTGCTCTGGTTAAGACTCTATGTAGTGTCAGAGATAGATTCTGGATCTGGTATATGCAAAGACATGAACCCTAACTCTATCTATATGGCCATAAATTATTTCACAACACAATTAAAACATGACAATTTTATGTTTATTTCTTTCTTTGGCAATGTTTGCTTTGTTATTTTTTTCATAACCCTAATAAATTAGCAAAATTATAAAAGGTAGCAAATAATAGTACTACTGGTAATTCTACTTTATTAGGATTTTTTGTTTGTTTGTTTTGTGGTAACACTTGACTGTAGTTGGGGCTTACTCCTGGCTCTGTGCTCAAGGAACACTCCTAGAAGTGCTTATTTGGCGGGAAGGGATGTCTTGCCCTACAAAGACTATCAAAATTTCTAAAAAGTATTGATCTCTTGAACATTATTTACTATTCTTAGAATTTTTCTGAGGATAAAAACTCAGAGCTATCCAAAATACAATAAAGTAAATTAAAAAAAAAACCATCGTTTTATTAACATAGAAAATTAACAGCAACAGATTTCTAATACTGGAGGATTCTGGTTAATAGAATAAGTTATACTATGAAAATATTAAAGTTAAAACCTAACAAATAACAAATTTTCATGGTCAGAGAAATAGTACAGATGTTAAGTCACTTTGCATGCAGCCAACCCTGTTTTGATTCCTAGCATCATCTATGGTTCCCTGTAGAAGCTATGAAAAGGTAACTTTTAGCCCAATATGCCATTTCTCACTGTCTAATAATAAAGATTTTGGTTGCAATGAATATGGTGAAGAGTCTTGCCTTATTGTCTATAATAATTTAATCTATAGTACTAAAAGATTCTCTATTATCTGTATATAATCATCACTTATAGTGGAAAACTTTCTGAATATATATGTAAAATATTCATATCAATAGCTGGTGCTTAATAATTGTCTGCCATCCAGAAAAAAAATCTATATGTACTCTTTGACAGTTCCCCTCAAACAGGGGCCATATGAATCCTTATAGGTCCCCTGGATATTCCAAAATAGTCACACATGAAAATTTATGAAAATGGGGTGACTGCATAAAAGTAGGGAGTCAACTGGTAGGACATGGAAAAGGAAATGTTAGGAAGTAATGTGAGAAACACTGCATCAACTCACAGCTTTCTGCAAGACAAAAGTAAGTCTAAGATTTTCACAAAATAACTGATGAAGTCACAAGTCTATACAAAGGTGTCATATGGAGTTCTCTTAATCTTTACGATCCGTAATATTCTATATACTTAGCTAATTTTGGTACCTCAAATGCTGCTTTCATATTTTTGTATAATGTGAAGATTGATTTTTACAAAATTTCAATACATTATTTTGTAACACAATAATGAGAACATGACAGAATCGGGGAGGGGGAATGAGAATATACATAGGAATAGCCTCAGAGCAAGCCTGAAAGTTCAGAACAAATTATTTGAATTACAGTGAGATTATCAGAGGGCTATGAAGAAAATAATTTTGCTTCCTTTGAGGGTTAATGAACTTGCACATCACCTCTCCTGAATATTTGAGGTCCCTGAGCACCTCTGGATGTGGCTCTGGTTCTTGCAAAGCCTGGAGTAGCGACAGAGGGACTCGGGGAACAGAGCTAGCAGCCAAGCAGCATGGGCACGGAGTGAACCCCAAGAGGAGCCAGGGTAGGGGGGACAGCAGGGCTGGCAGTAGGCCACAGGGCAGGCTCCTGTAGACCCGGATGTGGCTGTCCAGCCCTCATGTGACAGGGTGGGGAGAAATGGGGCCCCGAACACTTCGGAGATGCAGCAGAAGAAGAGACATGGGAAGGGAGAGGGCTCAAGGGAGCCGAAGACCCGCACCCCATCGCTGCAGTGTGCGGTCCTGGAATCCCAGGATCCCAGAAGCCGCCAGACAAGCTGGAGAGTCTCAGGATACACCCCCAAGTCCTGTCCCCAGATGATCTGTGACCACCAGCTGGAAGGTCTGGGGACCCAGGCCCCGTGGGAGTGCTGTGGGGTGATTGCCCGGACAGAACCCCTTTCTCCAGCCTCAGCAGGCTATTCCCAACTGGTCTGGACAAGCAGGGAGCCAGGGAGCAAATCGTTTCCCTTCCCAAGGGACATCACCTTCCTTGCTAGGAACTCCCCGCCCCTCATCCCCCCAGTCTCTCTCTCTCTCTCTCTCTCTCTCTCTCTCTCTCTCTCTCTCTCTCTCTCTCTCTCACACACACACACACACACACAGCCTGTGCCTCCGAAGGTAGAATCTGTCCCTGGCACCCGGCGACAGACTTGGCACTTGGAGGTCTGGGGACAGACAGGAGGAGATGGAGCCCCGGGCTGCTCCTGTCCCACATAGCCTTGGCCATGCCCTGCCTGTGAGGCATCTGCCTTGCCATTACATATGCTCCACGACACGCCCATGCTCTCATGATCTCAGGCATCTCATGGTCCTCCAGCACTGCCAGGAATGACCAGAAGTACTGAGGTGGGTGTGACCCCAAAACACTGACAGAGAGAACAGGAAGAGAGAACAGTGGGGACTGCAGGACAGCACAGGAGGCACCAGAGTTCACCTGTGTCACCAAAAGGCTTTTCTGCCCACTGCTCTGGCCACAGGCAAGGACCACAGAGGTGTGAAGAAAAAAGTGGCGTGAGCTTCAAAACACAGACAAAACCACAACTGCAGAAGATTCCAATCTGCCTGACCTGCTCTTACAACAGTTGAGACAAGTGCCCACGCAGGAGGAAATGGGAAGGCTAGAGCAGCCCTCAACCACACTCCCCGATGCACATTTCTAGAACACGCCAGCAGAGCAGGTGGTACTCCCCGTGCACCCCTCTTTCCCCCAGAGAGGATACTCCCGGCCACGGTTGAGGGGCTCTTTATTTGTGCATCTGCTGTGCACGAGTCACAAAGAACCCTGAGAGGCCGTGATCCACAGGCTCCTGTGAATAACTGGCCTGTGTTCTCCTGAACAGTCTGTGAAATGCCTGTGAGGACACTGAGAAAGGATTCTGCCTTTTACCAACTGAAAGTTTGCAAGAGAAATGCCCATTTGTCAGGAAAGATCCTTTAACAGGACTAAACACAGTTACTCCCAGAGAGAGCCGAGAGGGTAGAATGCAATCGAGGACGGAAGGCCCCGGAACTGCTGGACCAAGGAGAACCATGCCACCCACCTGAGCATCAAACCGTCAGAGCCCTAGGCACTAACTAAAGCACCACAAGAGGAAGGCACCAGGCCAGCGGTAAAACACTTGCCTTGCACGTGCTGACCCCAATTCAACCCCTGGCACCCCATTGGATTCCCCCCAAGCCATGGTCGGGCCTAAAAAGGAAAAATACGAACCAAAAGCAACAGCAAAAACACTGCAAGGGAAGGGAGGCCCCCTAGACGTACTTTTTTATTCTGAGGCCAGAGACAGCACTCACGGCCAGAGAAAAGATGTTAATGGGGTCAAAGAGTCTGCCTTGCTTATGGTCAACTCAGCTCAATCCCTGCAACTTCATGACCCCCACACAACAGGGGCAGCCAAAAAGGCCCCTTCGACCCCACTCTCAGGGTACCCCAGGGAATGCCCAGCACTGCAGGACTCAAGAAGCACTGTATGCATCCTTACCCCAAACCCACAAGAGGAACAGAAAGAGAATTACCAAGACTGCAAGCACCCTTGAAGATGAATTGCAGATTCAACTACTGCAACAACGTAAGAAGCTGTACCATGAATACGAACCGGAATCCTTACCCTCAGGAAACGCAATCTGATCTGAAACACTCCAGTCTAAAAGGACCTAACTTAACACATCGGCCCTGAAATAACTGAAGGAGACAGAAAAAAATACTCACAGACTGACCATGATCAAGCAAGTGTGGGATGAGAAAAAGCAAAGGGGACTGGAGAGGCAGTGCAGGAGTTAACTTGCATCCATCCCAGCCCAACTGAAATCACCTGACCGCAGGGGCTGGGGTGATAGCACAGCGGGTAGGGCGTTTGCCTTGCACGTGGCCCACCCGAGTTCGATACCCAGCATCCCAGGTGGTCCTCTGAGCACCGCCAGGAGCCATTTCTGAGTGCAGAGCGAGCAGTAACCCCTGTGCATCATCAGGTGTGACTCAAAGAGCAAAATCAATCAATCACCTGACTGAACATGGTCCTCCGAGGCCGCGCAGGGAGCCACAGGCCCGGACTGCATTTCCAGGCAGGCAACGGGCCGCCACGCCCGGGAAAGCCTGACCCAGGGGGCCGAGCCCGAGCATCGAGGGGAAGGCACTGGCCTTTGGCACAGGTTCCATCCCCGGCACCCCACAAGGTCCCCTGAGCGCCACAGGAGCGATCCTTGCTTGCAGAGCCAAGGGTTGCAAGCCCTGAACACCAAACAAGAATGGACGGGCGAAAAAAGCCACCTAACATGTGAAGGAGAAATGAGAGCCTGGCAGCCAGCTGTCCCAATCCTGCAGGGTAGGGCGGAGAGGGGTGTAGGATGCACATGAAGAACTCAGTACACTAGTACACACGTACACACACAGATTCATTGCACGAGTGTTTTGGTGGGAGCTGCAGTACAAGGGCTGTGGGTTCTAGTCCAGAACACAATTGGGCAGAATCCTAGTCTGCATTTCAAAACCGGACATACACACACCAGGCCCACTGCAGAAATGCCACCTAGAGTGGACGTCTCTTATCTGTGTCACACACACATACACGGAGGCAGTGTCCCATCTCCTCGACCCCAATCACAAGCATAGGGCAGATTTGAGAATCGTGGAGAACTAATCGTGAAATTCTGCCAATTCTCATGAGTCGGCAGCTGTCTCTGGAATCGTCTGCAGCACCATCCCAGCACCCACCGGAGGAGGCCCAGTCCGTACACAGCCCTTTGCTCTTTGTTTGTATTTGTTTTTATTCAGTTTTGTTGCTGTTGTTTGTTTCTTTGGGGACCATACCCAGCAATGCTATTCCTGGCTCTTCATTTAGAAATTATACCTGGTGGTGTTCTGGGGGGCATACAGGATGCCAGGGATCAAACTGGGATTGGCCACCAGTATGGCAGGAACCTTACCCACTGCACTACCTCTCCATCCCCAGAAACTTATCATTTGAAGAGTCAGATAAATAGTACAATAGTGGGTAGGATACCTTCCTTGCACAAACCTGACCCAGGTTGGATCCCTAGAACCCTAAATCCCATATGGTACCCCAAGTCCTGCCAGGAGCATCCCTGTGTGCAGTCAGGAATAAGTCCTGAGCACCACTAAGTGTGACAAAAACGAAAAAAATTTCAAAATCCTTGTTGTAGAGGTGTATAAAATTAAAAAATTAGTGTTATAAGTAATGGTGCTAGTACACTGCCAAGTTCTTTAGCGCGTGTGAAACTCCTGGGTTTGATCCCCAGCATGGGCAAAAGACGAGAAACAAGGATCATACCCAGCGTTTTTCAGGGTGTACTTCTGGTTCTCTACTTAGGAATCACTTCTGGCTGTGCTCAGAGGACTTATGGGGTGCCAGTGATCAAACCCTGATTGTGTGCAAGGCAAACACCCTATGAGCGGTATCACAGCTCCAGCTCCAAGACAAACATTTCTTTGGGAGTAAAATACGGTCTTCTGTATGAGATGGTATCATGAGAGGGGGACTGGACAGACCCCAGACCCGAGACAGGCATAAACACACAAACACACACACACACACACACACACACACACACACACATGTATTTCTGGGTTTGCACTCAGGAATTAGTCCTAGGGGTACTAAAGGGGATACTGGGGATCAAGCCGGATCAGCCTATGGCTCAAACCCAGCAGCACGCACCTTTAAAAGCACCAACAGGGCCAAGCCTGTCTTCCCCGGGTGGGTTCTTGGGGGTTTCTGTCGTTCAATTGATTCCAAACTCCTATAACCTCCTCCCAGGCCCCTCTGCTCAATGTCCCCAGGGGAGAAGTGTGGCACACAGTGTGGAAAACAGGGATGTAATCGTGCAGACTGGTTTGGGGTCTGGCCCGGGGCCAGGGCCACCTATGTACTGCCCCCTGACTTCTGGATAAGCCCCCTGGCAGTTGAGGGTTTTCTTTCAAACTCGTTGCTGGTGGGGGTGCAGGGGTGTTCTGATGACATCAGAACTTCCGGCTGTGCTGATTGGAAGATCCCAGACCTCCAGAACCTGAAGCTCAAGTAAGCAACAGTAGCCTTTGGCTGAGAGCCCAAAGCCTCGTCTGCTCAGCTCCTCGACGGCAGGCGCTGATGTTACTGAGGGAGAACCTGAGCTATCGGGGGAGAGAGTGGACCTGGGAAGGCCAGCCGTAGGCAGAGTCCTGGGTCTGAGCCCCAGAGCCCTGAGTCCAGCACCTCGGGATACCCCCTGGAGGTGGCGCCGGAGGAAATAATGCCAGGACCTTCAGGTAGGTGTTGGGGCCGGTGCGACTGGGAGCTGCGCAGACAGGAGTGTTGGGGAGACACTGAGAGGTCGGAAGGAGCGGCACAGAATAGGCTCTTGGGGTATGGACTGACAGCCAGGACAAGGAAGGGGAGCCGGGATGGGGGAAATAGGGAAATGGAGGTGCCCCTCTGTGTCCCCAGGGAGAAATTCTCCCCTGAGGAAGAGACTGAACGTCACAGGGGTGTGAACAATGATAAGATGTGTGCGAGGAGATGGAGAAAGAGAAGCTTGGGGGCCTAGGAGTCCATGGGCAGCTGAGGAATTGCTGGGACTCAGTCTAGCCTCTCCGTCAGAGTCGGAGCAGGAGCCGGAGGATCCAGAGGCGCTGGAGAAGGGGGAGGAGGAAGAGGAAGAAAAGGGGGACGCAGCCTCCCAGGCTCAGCACAGTGGGCTTCAGGCCAGCCCCTGGCCTCAGGGTGCTGTTTGGAGGAAGAGGGATGAGTCGGAGGACGAGGAACAGCAGGAGGACGAGGAGCAGCCATGTGGGCTGCGCAGGAAGCGGCAGCGACGGGAGAGCCCCGTGCTCCCCGAGCACCACCAAGTCTTCCGCAAGCTGCTGGGTAGGAGCCCCGGGCCCGAGTCTCCCACCTGTACACAGGCGGTCCTTAGGGATGCAGTGTCCTATGGTGGGGAAGAGGTGGCCCCGGCCCGGACAGGGGCTGCAGTGCCGGGCTGCCTGGGCTGGGCCACCCAAGGAAGGGGCTCCCGCACCCCTACTCCCACCTGGGGCTGTGAGGGGCCCAGTGTTGCCGTCCCGACGGTGGGCAATATTGGGGGCGGGCTGTGACTTTGAGGTTCACAACCTCGCCTTCCCACAGAGGACCCTCTGAACAAAAGATTCCTGGCCTGGGACAGGCACCTGTTGGTCTCTGATAAGGTACCTGCTGGGGGTCACTAAGCGACTGTCCCGGGGACCCACCAAGCTCCCCCTGCACGGGTACCTTTGCTCATTTTGCTCCTTGGGGGGGGTGAGTGTAAAACTTGGGGGCCACTGGATAGGGGAGGTGCGGTCACTGATGCAGCTCTTCGCTGCCCACTCCTGGGGCACAGGCACCCCAGTCTCTCTGGGTCGTGTCTGTGGGGTCCCTCACCTCTTGATTCAGGAAACACCCACAAAGTCCTCCCCTTCGTCCTGCTTCCCGAGTTCTTGGATCTCCTTCCCCTCCGCCCAGCCCTGGTGACCTGTCCCCGTGTCTCCCCAGTACATGCTGGCCATGGTCATCGCCTACTTCAGCCGCTCTTGCCTCTTCAGCTGGCAGATCCGACGCATTCACTTCTTTCTGGCACTGTGAGTACTGATCCCAGGGAGCCCCGACACAGCCATGCTGTGACGCCATCAGCCTCCATCAATCCCTGGGGGCCCTCCGCCGCAGCTCCCTGAAGGAAGGAGGTAAGTGTGAAGACAGGCGGTGTGCTGTCCACAGCTACCTGGCCAACGATATGGAGGAGGACTACCAGGCACCCAAGCAGAACATCTTCGCCTTCCTGTATAGCCACAGCCGCCTGCAGCGGCCCCTGTTCTACCGGCTCCGTCTCCAACTGCTGTGCTCCATGGGCTGGAGAGCCTGGGTGACCCGGGAGGAGTGCGAACAGGTAGGGCTGCTGGCGGGCATGGAGGGGGGCTGTCCGCAGGCTGGAGAGGCCGAGCGAGTTAGCAACATGGGCCCCATCTGTCTTCGCAGATCCAGGCCTACGACCCTGAGCTGTGGGTGTGGGGCCGAGACCGCGCCAATCTGCTGTAGATCCGGGCCAGGAGGCGGGGCACGGAATGAGGGGGTAACTGGGGCCCTGGGGTGCAGACCACAGCCAATCTGTCAGGGAAGCCCAAGGAAGTGCTCTGCCTAGACCTCATCTCCTGCCTTAGCCACCAGAGCCCAGTGCTGGCCCCCAGCATACTCACGTCTGCTTCCCTGGGGTGATGGAGAGTTGGAGGGGGGTTCCAGCCGGACCCCCAGAGGTCCTGTTCCTGGCACTGGGATCACCCTCGGGTCAAGGCCAAGAGGCTTTAGGAGCAGAGATGGGAGCTGGGTTCAGGGTGAGGGAAGTTCCACATGCCCTCAGACTGTCAATGATCATTTCCATCCGTCCAGGGCCTGCCCGTGCCCAGAGCATCGCCACCAGGACTGTCATCGGATGCCCAAGACACCAGAAAACTGGCCCAAGGGAGAGAGGAATTCACCTAGAAGCAGCCTACAGGCACTTGGGTTACAGGTGAAGACCCACACACCTGTCCCCCAACCCTTTCAGACCACCTGCTACAAGGTACCAAGGAGGAAAAAGTCCGGACTCTGCCCAGTTTCAGCCTCCTATGTGGACAATCTAGAAAAATCCAGAATATCCTAGAATATTATGTTAAGACTTGGGCGCACTTCAGGAGTCTGGCAAAAGGCAACAAAAAAATCCACTTTCTTTTATGTTCCATGATCTGGAAAGTTTCCCCAATTTCAGATCAAATGCCTGAATCCACTGTCCTCGAAGGTGAGAACCTTAGCCCCAGCTTGAAGAAAAGGGGCTGCGAGGGGCAGGAACAGTTGGGTCTGGCTAGACCTGCTGGGGGACACTGAGCCTTGTGTGCTGACCGCTGGTTAATGGCGGTCTCACAATGTTTGCCACAGAAATAGTTCTCATAGTTTAAATTTAAGGCATCCTAAATTCACATCGCCAGCTCACATGCTGTTGCTTTAGATTTGTGATGCTTATTCTTGTTTATGTCTCGTTTCTTCGATAAAGATAATTTTGGCATTATGTTCAAGTCTTTTGAGATTTAACTGGGATATTTAAAATAAATCTTTTCCTTAACGTTTGAGGCTCTTCCTAGGGGAAAAGTGGTCAGGGGCAGACATGGGCAGAATCAGAGCTCCATCCCACCTTGACAGCTGATGACCCCATCTCCACGCTTTTGGGGTCACCTGGGAGCAGAGGGGAGGCCAGGGAGCCTCCTGGGAACTGTGGGAAAGCCGTGCTTCTGACACAGACCCCGTGACCAGGGGGTGTGGCTGCCTGTGCGCAGCGATCCCGGCACTTCATGGGGTGTTGAGGAGTCACAGAAGCAGCCCCAAGTGGGCTGAGCCTGGACGTAACACGTGAGAGGCCCCGAGTTTGGTCCCTGCCACCTGGGTCCCTGAGCACCTCTGGATGTGGCTCTGGTTCTTGCAAAGCCTGGAGTAGCGACAGAGGGACTCGGGGAACAGAGCTAGCAGCCAAGCAGCATGGGCACGGAGTGAACCCCAAGAGGAGCCAGGGTAGGGGGGACAGCAGGGCTGGCAGTAGGCCACAGGGCAGGCTCCTGTAGACCCAGATGTGGCTGTCCAGCCCTCATGTGACAGGGTGGGGAGAAATGGGGCCCCGAACACTTCGGAGATGCAGCAGAAGAAGAGACATGGGAAGGGAGAGGGCTCAAGGGAGCCGAAGACCCGCACCCCATCGCTGCAGTGTGCGGTCCTGGAATCCCAGGATCCCAGAAGCCGCCAGACAAGCTGGAGAGTCTCAGGATACACCCCCAAGTCCTGTCCCCAGATGATCTGTGACCACCAGCTGGAAGGTCTGGGGACCCAGGCCCCGTGGGAGTGCTGTGGGGTGATTGCCCGGACAGAACCCCTTTCTCCAGCCTCAGCAGGCTATTCCCAACTGGTCTGGACAAGCAGGGAGCCAGGGAGCAAATCGTTTCCCTTCCCAAGGGACATCACCTTCCTTGCTAGGAACTCCCCGCCCCTCATCCCCCCAGTCTCTCTCTCTCTCTCTCTCTCTCTCTCTCTCTCTCTCTCTCTCTCTCTCACACACACACACACACACACACAGCCTGTGCCTCCGAAGGTAGAATCTGTCCCTGGCACCCGGCGACAGACTTGGCACTTGGAGGTCTGGGGACAGACAGGAGGAGATGGAGCCCCGGGCTGCTCCTGTCCCACATAGCCTTGGCCATGCCCTGCCTGTGAGGCATCTGCCTTGCCATTACATATGCTCCACGACACGCCCATGCTCTCATGATCTCAGGCATCTCATGGTCCTCCAGCACTGCCAGGAATGACCAGAAGTACTGAGGTGGGTGTGACCCCAAAACACTGACAGAGAGAACAGGAAGAGAGAACAGTGGGGACTGCAGGACAGCACAGGAGGCACCAGAGTTCACCTGTGTCACCAAAAGGCTTTTCTGCCCACTGCTCTGGCCACAGGCAAGGACCACAGAGGTGTGAAGAAAAAAGTGGCGTGAGCTTCAAAACACAGACAAAACCACAACTGCAGAAGATTCCAATCTGCCTGACCTGCTCTTACAACAGTTGAGACAAGTGCCCACGCAGGAGAAAATGGGAAGGCTAGAGCAGCCCTCAACCACACTCCCCGATGCACATTTCTAGAACACGCCAGCAGAGCAGGTGGTACTCCCCGTGCACCCCTCTTTCCCCCAGAGAGGATACTCCCGGCCACGGTTGAGGGGCTCTTTATTTGTGCATCTGCTGTGCACGAGTCACAAAGAACCCTGAGAGGCCGTGATCCACAGGCTCCTGTGAATAACTGGCCTGTGTTCTCCTGAACAGTCTGTGAAATGCCTGTGAGGACACTGAGAAAGGATTCTGCCTTTTACCAACTGAAAGTTTGCAAGAGAAATGCCCATTTGTCAGGAAAGATCCTTTAACAGGACTAAACACAGTTACTCCCAGAGAGAGCCGAGAGGGTAGAATGCAATCGAGGACGGAAGGCCCCGGAACTGCTGGACCAAGGAGAACCATGCCACCCACCTGAGCATCAAACCGTCAGAGCCCTAGGCACTAACTAAAGCACCACAAGAGGAAGGCACCAGGCCAGCGGTAAAACACTTGCCTTGCACGTGCTGACCCCAATTCAACCCCTGGCACCCCATTGGATTCCCCCCAAGCCATGGTCGGGCCTAAAAAGGAAAAATACGAACCAAAAGCAACAGCAAAAACACTGCAAGGGAAGGGAGGCCCCCTAGACGTACTTTTTTATTCTGAGGCCAGAGACAGCACTCACGGCCAGAGAAAAGATGTTAATGGGGTCAAAGAGTCTGCCTTGCTTATGGTCAACTCAGCTCAATCCCTGCAACTTCATGACCCCCACACAACAGGGGCAGCCAAAAAGGCCCCTTCGACCCCACTCTCAGGGTACCCCAGGGAATGCCCAGCACTGCAGGACTCAAGAAGCACTGTATGCATCCTTACCCCAAACCCACAAGAGAAACAGAAAGAGAATTACCAAGACTGCAAGCACCCTTGAAGATGAATTGCAGATTCAACTACTGCAACAACGTAAGAAGCTGTAGCATGAATACGAACCGGAATCCTTACTCTCAGGAAACGCAATCTGATCTGAAACACTCCAGTCTAAAAGGACCTGACTTACCACATCGGCTCTGAAATAACTGAAGAAGAAAGCAAAAAATACTCACAGACTGACCATGATCAAGCAAGTGTGGGATGAGAAAAAGCAAAGGGGACTGGAGAGGCAGTGCAGGAGTTAACTTGCATCCATCCCAGCCCGACTGAAATCACCTGACCGCAGGGGCTGGGGTGACAGCACAGCGGGTAGGGCGTTTGCCTTGCACGTGGCCCACCCGAGTTCGATACCCAGCATTCCAGGTGGTCCCCTGAGCACCGCCAGGAGCCATTTCTGAGTGCAGAGCGAGCAGTAACCCCTGCGCATCAACAGGTGTAACCCACAGAGGAAAATCAATCAATCACCTGACTGAACATTGTCCTCCGAGGACCACCAGTGGTCACTCTTGAGCCCAGAGCAAGGACTCTGAGCACTATCCGGTGTGGCCCCAAAACCAAAAGGAGGGGGGATAAAAGAGAATATTTCCCCCTCAAATCCTTGCAACTTTCCTGAAAATCTGTCGTGTTTTCAAAATAATATGTTGAAAAAGATGCTAACAGGGGCCGGCGAGGTACCTTAAGTGATAGAGCAGTTGCTGAACACACGGAAGGCCTGAGTATGACCCTCAACACCATCACTGCACGGATTCCTGAGCACCGAAGGGGGAAGCACGGTAGCCCCTGGCACATCTGGGGCCAGTTTCAAGCTGCAAGGCTTGGGCACTGGGAATAGCCACCTCCCACCTCCTGCAGAGAACCACTTGATGTGCTGGGGGATCTGTGAAAAAATGCTACAAAATGGGGACAAATGTAATGCAAATTATCACAGGGCCTCCAAACATCCTGTCCTCTTGTATATAGGCCTGGATTTTCATTACCAGAGTGAATCTGGAAACGTGTCCATCTGTCTAAATGATTGTCTGGGTACCAGGAAAACACACTTTAGTTCTAGGAACACCACAGGCCTGGGCTGCTCTGTGTACTGACCAGACGGTCCAACAGTTCTCAGAGAAGTCAGCCCAGGTCTAGCAATTTTTAAGGTTCTGAGCCCCAAGAAATCTCACAAATCCAAAGATGCCAAAACCCACAGGTAGCTCTTATTGACAACAGGCATTTTTTCCAGGGGGCAGTTCCCATTTCTTCTTACTGCAATAACAAACCAGCCTCCAAGTCACTCCCCGGATGCCAGCATGAGCCCTGAATGTGGAAACACCCGTGACGGAGACACTTGGGCTGAGCTGCCCTCACACTGGCTTTCCCATGCCCACTCCCTCCTTCACCAACAGCACCCCCACTACACGGGCAGGACAGGGCAGCGGGGAAAGTGCTGCTTGCACCCACCCAGCTGACCTGAACTTGACTCCCAACACTACCCTTGGTTCCCAAAGGAGAGACTCTGAGCACAGACAGAGTCAGGATGTCAGCCCTAAGCACAAACAGAGGTGGCGCCCGAAAAACAAAACACAAAGGAAAAAAAGAACCACCTAAAAGGAGGCCAGAGCAACAGTACAAGTAAGGCCAGGCACAGACCCAAAACCAAAAAAAAAAACAACAAAATATAAATGCAGCACAATCCACATAACCTATTCTGCATCACGGAACCAAGGGGCAGGTACAACGCTGGGTCTGGCAGAAATCCCAAATCCCCTACCCTTCCTACACACAAATAAAAGCAAAGAGGCAGTTATGTGCCAACAGCAAAGTTTGGAATCCAGCAGTATATTCTCGAGAGTCAGTTCTTTACTTTGTCTTTGCTTGGGGGCCACACAAGGCAGGACTCAGAGCTTACAGGCAAGGCTTTAACAGACTATATGATTTTACGCCCTTGGTATGTGATTTTGTGTAAGGAAAGGGAGAAGAAATATTACACTTGGCCCAAAAGAAATCTCAATGGTGAAAAGTTTGTAATTTTTCTCAGAACCTCCAACTACTTCCCTACAGTCAGTGTTTTGCTGTGGAAGGGGAAAACTGACACCTGTTATGGCGGCAGAAATCAGCACAATCAGTGAGGCCCCAAGTTCCTGGAATTGAAACAGTCTCGGCTTCCCAGAAATGGAACAGTGTGCAACTAGCCAACCTGAACCCACCTGGGAAAGTTCCTGGGCCCTGCCAGTGGGCTCAATCAATCATTATGCCCCTAGTGAAAATGTCCCAGAAATTTTCTTTTGTTAACCCTAAAAGAAAGAGCTTATGTAACCGTGAATGATTATGGAAAACAAATTTTTAACTACTGCCTCACCACTGTTAGCCTAGACACATCCCAAAACAACTTTGTTTGGTAACTAGCTAAGTTTTTTTCTGAAACTATACAAAATGTACTGCTTAGTAATCAAACCCTATATAAACTACTACCTGACGTCGGTGTCCCTATCAAGAGGCCACTCCGTGGGTGAGATAGTTGGCTCCAGTATATTGGATTACAACTCCTACTGCCTTCGCATTATCAAGTTCATGTCTCTTTCTATCTTGCTGCTTGGAAACCGATAGTTTCGGGCTTAATAGTTAAAATATTCCAGAATGCTCACAACCAAGAACTTACAATGAACATATCAACTGAGGGCAGGAGAAAGCACACCAGGCTGGGGTGGATTGTCAGCCAGCTGAAAGCCCAGGAGGGCCTTTCCTGGTACCCAATGTCCACCAGTACTATGAACAGAGAGCAGGCTGCAGCCCTCTTGGCACTGTCAGATGTGGCCCCAAATCCCACCTCATCTGCTCCGCTTGTAGTGAGATAGACCCGGAAAGAGGAGCTCAAATGGTGTATCATGTGGTTTAAGGTGGGGTACATGGAATCTCAAGGACATCTGGACAGAGGGGCAGAGTCCCTGACCATCGTCAAGTTTGTAGCAAAAAGGGAGCTGGAGTGATAGCACAGCAGGTAGTGTTTGCCTTACAAGTGGCCAATCCGGGTTCAATTCCCAGTATCCCATATGGTCACCGAGCACCAACAGGACTAATTTGTGAATACAGAGTCAGGAGTAACCCCTGTGCATCGCTGGGTCTAATCAAAAAATCAAAAAGAAGCAAAAAAAAAAAGAGAACAGACAGGAGTGATATTCACAAAGCCCAAAAAGATGTTCAAAGAATGCTCCATTGTCATGACAAATTCTGGAGTGAGACTTTTTTCTGCGGGGGCCTTTGCGCCACACCTGGCTGTGTTCATTGGACCCTATGAAATGATGGGGATTGAAATCAGACAAACTACGTGCAAGGCAAGCGCCCTACTAGGTGTACCCGCACCTTGTCTGGGAGAGATGGTCAATGGGTAGGGCTCTGCTAAGAAACTTGGCAGATAAAAAAATATTTTTTCTGTAGAAAAATTAAATAGGGTAAGCAGAGACAGTACATAGGATGCTTTTCTTTCTAGCTGCTAAAACACATTCAGTTCTCCAAAGCAGTTAGGGTCCCAAAGCAGTGCCAGAAACAATGTTGAGCTCAGATGCTAAACTTAGCACAGAGCACTGAGTGCTGTGAGTCAAAATTTACAATTCAAAAAGACAATAATAAATCAAAATTTTTCTGTGCAATGGGCTGGAGACATAGTACAGCGGGAGAAGTGCTTGTCTTGCAAGCAGAAAAACCAGATTTGACTACTGGCATCCCATATGGTTCCCTGAGCACCATCAGGTGTAACCAAGTATAGTAAGGTGTATCCCCCACTAAAAAAATAAATAAAACAACTAAAACGGAATTAACTGAAATAAATCGATCAAGTTGAGGGAGCCAATGGTTCAGTCTAAGGAATGAAAGTTGGCCAGCAACAAGCTATTCTGGAGATAATCCCAAAAAAATCCCCTGCCTCCACCTCTAAGCAGCCAAAATGGGAAAATCCTGCACTGTGACTGAAAACTGGGGTCAGGGGTTGGGGGGGGGCATCTTATACTATGTCTATAAATAGGAACCAGGTCTTTGAGAAGCTAAGTTGGAACTTTCTAGCTAAAATTTTCTTATGCCCATTGAAGTCACTGACATTAATAGCCCAGTGTTTTCATCATTAAAAGAATGATTTACAGTGCATAGTCACTAATTCTCATTTAACACACGCTCGAGAATTCAAATTTGAGCCCACTATTTCCTTAATTCCTTCTTGCTAAGAAATAATAATTTTAAAAGAAATTACTTTCTCGTTTGATACGTTATTTTGTTTCAGAAACTTTCCCAGCACACCTTTCCTCTCCAAGCTCATTTTCTTCCCTAACTCCATGTTTTTCTGACCACTCGGAGTTTCCTTTTCAGGTTCTGGGGTGATCACATCTGGCCGTGCTCCGGGTACCATATGTGGTCATGAGGTTCAAACCCAGGTTAGCTACATGCAAGGCCACTGTCCTTACACACAAAAAAAGCTATCTTCAGAAAAATCTCCTCTGATCAATAGCACAGTGGGTAGGGCATTTGACTTGCACGCAGCCAACCCAGGTTAGATTCCTCCGCCATTCTCAGAGAACCCTGCAAGTAACTAAGAGTATCTCACCTGCAAAGCAAAGCCCAACAAGCTACCCGTGACATACTTGATATGCCAAACACAGTAACAAGTGTCACAAAGGAGATGTTACTGGGCCCGCTCAAGCAAATCGATGAACAATGGGAGGATAGTGACAGACTGTTCCTAAAAATCAATTAATAAGTAAGATACAGCTTTCGTCAGGAGCACTCAGTGTGTCCTGGGTGAGGGGCCGACATTCCTGTACACTATCATCGAGTGACCCCACCACTCACAATGCAGAGACCACAGCGGTTTAGGGCACTCAGAGCGACCACAGGGTGGCTGGCGAAACAAAAGGACCTTAGGGACGCTCGCAGTCTCCCTGGCCACTCCAATACCTGCTCCTTCCCCGCGCCTCATCCTCAGCAACAATGGTGGCTGATTGTAACTGTTGCCCAGAGAGTGAAGCCACCTTGGGTGGAGGGCAGGGATGGAAAGACCTGCATTCTGTGAAGCCACCTGCATTTCTGGTCCTAGCTTTAAAGAGCCAGGCTCCAAGCATTCCTGACCACATATTTTTTGGTCACTGACACTGTCCTGTTTTTCATCCTTTTGCTCGAGCGGGTCCAGTAACATCTCCATTGTGAGACTTGTTGTTACTGTGTTTGGCATATTGAACACGCCGCAGGTAGCTTGCCAGGCTTTGCTGCGCGGGAGAGATACTCTCGGTGGCTTGCTGAGCTACGACTGTAATTTATTTTCTGTTTCTTGCCTTCAGTCAGGTGATCAGGACATCTGGAGTTCACCAGGCCCAGGACAAATGGAGAGCGAGGGACTGAACAGATGGCACATGCAGCACAAAGTCTTTGTTTTCATGAAAACAATAAAATTCACTCAGATTCCATGCAAACAACCTCCAGTAGCAAGCCTCAGCCTGATCTTATCCTGCCTGTTATTCCCAAGGATCAGCAGTAGACTCCAAAACAAAGACCTGGGATAGTAGTCATAGCTGTGAGCAGAGAGAGGATGAACCTCTAGCCCTGACCTGGAAAGCTCCTGCCTTGGACCGGGAAATGTCCTGCTGACAGGGACTCTGGGGTACCAGGGCAAGCTGGGAGACACTGTCAGATGCTACTTACTCTCCAGGGGATACAGAGCAGGTTGGGATTTGGGCTGTCTGTCAGGATAGGAGTGATGGGCTCACTGTACAGGGGAGGATATTGCAGCCTTGAGATTCGGGACTCCTTCCTGGATCCCAAGGAAGGTCCTTATGGGTCCAGCGAAGGGCTGTCTCCTAGGCCAGGAACCCCTCTGATCAAGCACCCCTGCGCTTCAGGGATGCCCACAGCAGTCACAGCCCCCAAAGTGGCTCTGCCAGGGAGTAGCCACAGGGAATAAGCATGAACAAACCTTTAGCCTCTTTCTGCTCACAAAATTATGAGTGTGTATCTGTGTTTGCTTTGATTTTTGGGTCAAAACAGGCAGTACTCAGGGCTTATATTAACTTGGCACTCAAGGATTATGCTTGGTGTGGCTTAGGGGATCGCTGGAATTCCAGAAACTGAACCTGGGTTAGCCTTGTGCATGGTAAGAGCCCCCTACCTGCTGTACTACCACTCTGGCTCTTTCTAAATGAATTTCTTTCTAATGCAGCAGGAGTGATCCTTAAACAAATATCTCTTCCTCCTCAAAAAATCAATTAGCTGGGATTTGTGCTTCAATATGAAATGTAATCAAATATAGTGAACTACCTTATAAAATAGAAAAAATAAAACATAAATCCTTAATTAAAAAAAAAAACCTTTACACACAATATTCACTCCAACAGCCAGGGTTGCATGGTCAGTGTCAGGGAGCTGATGAAGAATTGAAAGATGTTTTTCAACCTAACTTACACTGTACTCCCGTTGTTCATCGATTTGCTCGAACAGGCACCAGTAACGTCTCACAACAAATTGTGAGACTTCTTGTTACTGTTTTTGGCATATCAAATACATCACAGGAAGCCTGTTAGGCTGTGCCTTGAGGGCTAGATTATCTTGGTAGCTTGCTAGGTTCTCCGAGAGGGGTAAAGGAATCAAACTAGGATCAGCTGTGTGTAAGACAAATGCCCTACCTGCTGCAGAAATTCTTTATCAAAAAAAAAAAAACAACAAAATGCGGTTGGAGAGACACTAAAGAGAACATGGTGCTTCCCTCAGTGAAAGCGATCAAACCTCGGCCTCCCATATGAAACAGTGATCATTGATGGAAACAATGTCTGATGGTAGAGCCTGGAATAACCTCTGGGGAACTACAAGTATGCCCACCCCACCAAAAAAAAAAAAAAACTAAAATAGTCAGAAAAGTAAATATTCATTTACAACTCCCAGCCACGCGCTACGACCAGGCCCCCAGGATTCCTTCTGAAGGCTGCCAATAAACACAATGAACTTCAACAGTATCTCTCGCGATTGCGGGCCATGGAGCTGCCCCTGAAACTGACTGGATATGGATGGGGGAAGTGAAAAACAACCACAATAGTGCCCCCAAAGCTGGCGCAGCCCCATCGGTCACAGTACAGGAATTGGAGATGAGAGGTCCTCACATACTGCCACTAATTGGCCTTCAGTGTCCCCCTTCCACAGTGAAGTATCTTTTTGTCTTTTAAACATGTGCCTGTAGGAGGACTGACCCACTTGACATCATGAAGAAGTAAAAGTGCACATGGAAGATTCCCGTCTGTGACATCACACATTATCAAGGAGACTTAAAGTGCCAGGTCTCAAGTGTAGACAGACCACTATGCCAGCCCAGGTGAATCGGTGCAGGGGGGATGGGCTCGGATAACGGAGAGGAGAGGGGAGTGCTTGAGGGGTCAAACACTGAACTCAGGGCAGACAGTTAAGGCAGAGTCCCTTGAATACAAGGGTGGCATAAATCACATGGGGTAGGAGTTGGTCACACACGGTAGACCTGGATTCCAAACACAATACCCCATAATGATCCTGAGTCTCCCAGGTTTGGATGCCTGAGCTGAGAGCCAGGAGTAGGGCTCAACTGGTTGTAGCTTTGTGGCTGTTTCTCTTTTATAATCCCCTAAAACACAGGGCTATCCAAGCCAAGCCACAGGGGCTGGAGCAATAGTCCAAAGGGGAGGGTAATTTCCTTGCACGTCGCTGAACCTGGCTCAATCCCTGCCATCCCATATGTTCCTCAAGCACCCCCAGGAATATTTCCTTACAGTAGAAGCAGGAGTAAGCCATGAGCACTGCTGGGTGGGAAACAAAAAGAAAAAATAAGTCAGGCCAGAGTCAGAGCAAAGAATGGGACTGTGGTGAGCTGTGTGTTTTCAAAAGGCCGGCACCACTCTTACCTCTATTGCTCGGTTAGGGACTGGGCCTCTTCTATCCAGATCCCCCATCTTCCAGTGGTTAGACAGTTACACCCACCAACTGCCATGTAAGCCCATCAACGGCCAAAATCCAGAGACTATAAAACTAAGCTCCCGGAAGCATGGGGCCACGCAACCTCTTATTGTCTAGTTCTGGCTCTCAGAGAAGCTGGTGGCAGGCTATCGAGAGTATCCTGTCCACATATATACCTGACTGGGAACAGCTATAAATGTGATTAGAGGTTTCCCCAAAAGCTTCTATCCCTCTTGGAGAGCCCGGGAAGCTACCGAGAGTATCCTGCCCGTACGGGAGAGCCTGGCAAACTACCATGTACTCAATATGCCAAAAACAGTAACAAAGATGATCATCAATTCCCTGACCGTGAAAGATCCCCCAATGTGTCACCAGCCTACACTAGCACGTGACAGGGAGGAATGGAGATGTTACTGGTGTCCACTCGAGTAAACCCATGAACAATGGAATGATAGTGATAGTGATGTACATATAAAAACCTAGAGTATATTCCAACACTAAGAGTGGAGGATAATGGGCAGTAAACCTTGGAGGCTTTTTTGGTCTTTAATCAAATCCGAATACTTTTTATCATTCTGATGACTACTAGGTTGATGGGATATTGCTAATTCCAAATACAATACTTACTTTTTTTCTGATATTATTGAACTGATGGGTGGGATCCAGGAACGTGCATAACCTTCTGAGTAATCCTAGGTAAACGGAACAGCCTGATGGGATGTGGGGATCCTGGGGAGTGCTGGGATGTGGGAAGATTTGGGAACTGACCCATATTCCCAACGTTTGTTAGATATTAGATTCAAGGGGCCTATTCCAACCTTTCAAACGTCTTTCTATGAACAGTAAAGTTCATTTAAACTGTGTACAGAAGGTACCAAACAGACAGGACAGCAGGTAGGAAATTTCTCTTGCATTACCTTTAACAGGGTCCCAGAACAACACCAGGAGTAATCGCTGAGTATTTCTGGGTGTGACCCAAAAAAGACGGTGATGCCCAGAACTTCAAACAGAGCAGCAAGTGAATGTGGAACTGTGTGATAGAGCAGACAAGTCTCTCCAGAGCAGAAAGGGCAAAGTAGGGAAAACACATGTCCTGGGACCTTAGTCACTATAGCTTCCAGGGCAAAAATGGGGCCAGCGCCCTCGGGTCACCTGTGTTGTGAATCAGCTGGGAATCCAGAACAAAGAGCCAAGAAGGCCTGGGCACCTCCACTGTGGCACAAAAATAAACATGAAAGAAAACAAAGCAGCAGGATGGAGTAACAGAAGAGAATAGTGGGATGGTGAACCCAAACTTCCCATATGGTCCCCCAACCACTGCCAGTTGCAATGCCAGAGTGCAGGGCCAATAGTAATCCCAAGAATCACTGGATGTAGTCCTCCAAACAAAGCAAAGTATCGAGATGCCAGCTTTGACCCCAGCACCCTAAATGCTCCCTGAGATCGGTCAGGAGTGATCCTTGAGAAGTAAGGTATGAGTGCTCTTTAAGCTGGGTATGGTTCGAAAGGAAACACAACTAAACTGAAACAAACATGGCATCATATAGAAAGTGTCAGGCCCTCCAACAAGGAGGCACAAGGCAGGATCCTTCCTGAAACAACTCAGAGACATTTGGCACAAGAAGACTGAGAGCTCCTTGGTGAGTAGGTCACTGCATCTCCTTATCTTGTCACTCTCCTCCTACCTAGGGATGGTGTTTCTACTGGCATGTCACTATCTTCTCCTGCCTGTTTTTCCTGAGGATCAGAGACCTGGAGGAGAAGTCAGAGTGGTGAGCACTGGAGAGCACAACCCCCATCCCTAAGAAGCCAGAGTCTCGGGCAACGGCTCACAGACCCTCTTGGGGATTACACCAGATACTTCTGTCTCCCCGAGAGAAGCAAAATGGGTTGGCATCTGTGCTGTCTTTCATGACATAAGCTCTGGGCGTGGCTACAAGGGAGAAAATTTTGCCCTACCGTGACCTGGGGCCTCCTTCCTGGGTCCACAGAAGGTTCTCACAGCCACAGCCAGCGACTGACTCAGAGGCCAGATCCCGTGCTTTAGCACCCCCTGCGCTGGCAAAATCACTGCCCCCCACAACCACAGCCGAGAATGGGGCAGCCCCTTTCCTCTAAAAAAAAAACACTTTCTACACACACAAACACACACACACACACACGCACACACGAACGCACTTACCAACAAACTCACACACCCTTTACCCCCCAGTACTCACCTCTATAAACAGGGGTCTAGACAGGTATTTGCAGCGTGATGTGAAGAAGCAGAAGTTCCTGTTCCGACAGACAGTAAAGCTAGTAGGATGCGTTGTTTTGCTGATACCAGTCAATCCTCTGCATCCCCATGCATCCCTATGGCCCCCAGAGTACTCCAGGAAAAATATCTGAGCCCTGAGCCAGGAGTCAGAGTAAGCTGTCATTGTATCTTCGCTCTAGCAGAGCCCCCCATTCCCCACACCAAATATAGCCCCCGAAGGAAACTAAAACACCAATCACCAATGGATCCACTGCTCGGTAAGGCCTCGTCCCACCAGGGAAGCCAATGAGAAAGATGGACAGGAACAGTGTCTCTTGGCATTGGGCGAGCTGCGGCTCTGCCCCTCAAAGTGTAGCTGGAGACTTTACAGCAGCAAGACTAGGGCCAAGGTTTCAACATAGGTCAGCTGGGGGTCAGCACAGTCAAGACCCGCACTTGGCAGTTCCCTCTTCCAAAAGGCCCACAGCCCCGCGTTCAGCCCCACAACTATCGACCGCTGTCCTATCGCAGAGCTGGAGGCATAGTGGCACCAGAAGCCTCCCAGGATCAGTCATTCACACCCTCCTCCCCTGCACTCTGGAACAGTCCCAATGTACCCCCTCAAATATCTGCCCCACATCAGTAACTGTCTGGATATCAGGGAACAAGTGAAAAACAAGCATGAAAGCACCCACCCCCCAAGCTGGTGGAGACCCGCAGCTCAGTATGGAGATTGGAATCGCCAGGCACTCACAGGAGATCAGCCCCGTTCTGCCACAAAATTGGCCTTCCGAGACCCGCTTCCTCACAGGGGCCCTAACTGTCCTTTACCCACATGAACAATGACTCTGACACAATGTACAGGAATAGAAGCACCAGGAAGGCCCCACTGTGATGTCACTTCCATCCCCACAAGCATACTTAAAGAGCCCGGATCCAGAAGTGCAGAGAACCACTATGCCCACCCAGGTGAATCTCTGGTGCAACGGGGATGGGCTTGCATAGAGGGGTGGAGAGGCAGCTTTCGGAGTGGCTGGTCACACAGTGCAGGACTAGAAGGCAGTACGGAGAAGTCCCCTGGTTTTGTACTGGGCAAACAATGAGCCAATGCTCTCACACACAGTCCATCAGAATAAATGAACAGCGGGTTCATTCAATGTAAAACAGGCGGATATGGAGCAGGTGTGGCACGGAACAATGAGTTTCTCCGGGAACTCATCAATCAAGGTCGGGTGAAAGCAGTGACTCCCAAACCAGCCCTGGAGATGCAGAGAGAAACTGGCCTAGCAGCAAGCCCAGGGAGTTGAAGAGACGCTGGAACAGGAGCAACGGCCGGTAAGAACATCAGATAGCACTTTCAGTCAATGCTCTATGCTTGACAACAGGCAAGCAGTGAACACTCATCTGCAAGGAAAACCAAGGAGGCCATTTGAGAAACGCAATTTCAACCCAGAGCATGAAGCAGGAGGGAGTGTGCCGAAGCTTGATACTTGCATTGAAATTGATCATCTCGAGTCCATCCCTGTACACCAAATGGTGGCCCAAGGAGCAACAGGAGTAACTGATAGGTACGTCCCTACCCCAAGAAGTATAGTTCAATAAACAAATCTCATGATATCCAACATTGCTAAGAATAGAGGCATATATTTAGGCAAAGGTAACCAAAGCATACTGCTAAATTTGTAGCCTTACTAGGCCTTTCAGAAAATCTATAGCACTGTCCTCCTGTTGTTCATCTCCTGAATGGGCCCAGTAACGTTTCCATCGTGAGACTTGTTATTGTGTTTGGCAGATCGATTATATCATAGGTAGCTTGCCAGGTTTTGCCGTGTGCGCAAGATACTCTCAGTAGCTCGCCGGGCTCTCCGACAATCGAAATCATTATTATCAGCCAGGTGAAAACGTGATGGTTGGGATTTAACTGCTTCCAAAGCCAAGTTTTGTTTTGTCCTAATACTACTGAAGTGAGGTGGGTGGGATCCTGGAATATGACCCCCTTTATTAGTCATCAAAGCTGAATATATGTTGAGATGGGGAAGCAGGGGGTTCTCCCTTGTTCCTACCACCTGGAAAACATTTGAGTCAAGGGGCCCCTTCCACAATTTCAAAGTCCATTTCAATGGTCTCCAATCCTCACTTTAAAGATCCTTGTCAGGATATTTTCACAAGATAAAACTTTTTGTGAACATTAATCTTTAGTGCAATGTAAAATTAAAAAAATATATGAATACAAGGAGTGTAGAAATGATACCGAAGACAAAGTACTTGCTTGCACATGGCTGACCTGGATTCTGAGCCCCATAAGGATATATGTGACCCCCAGTCTGGAATCCTGAGCTAGGAACCATCAGTAAAGCCTGAACCGAGGGGGTGTGGCACCCCAAAACCTAACACAGAAAGACTGGAAAAATAAAGGATTTCCTCGTCTTCCACTTTGCAATTTTCACTGCAACTTTGTGATTCATCTCTGTCATAATTCTCTAAAACCAGGGCCTCTGGGCCAAGTTGGAATGAGAGTAGACAATGACATAGAGATGAGCTGTGACATTTCCACAGAGGGCCTATTTTTGTACCTGTTTTTATTTAGTCACCTTCCTCATGGCCTCCATCACAAAGACCCACTATGTACAAGTTAAACATATATGTGATGGAAAAATTCCAGGGCACTGGCATGGCTGTGGTGCGGGAGATATTCAGCAAGAAACTTTCCTTACAGAAGTGACATCATAAGTAGCTCATCATATAATACGAGGATGATTTCCTTCTTGGCTGCAGTTTTGTACCACCTGTGACCCCCCCGTCCAACGGAATCTGGCTAAACTGAAAGGGCCTGTTCTGACCTTACAGATCGTTAATAGGGGATCAACTCATCCAGTATAAATTTTACAAAGTTTACTAAAGCTTGAAGATCCATGAAGCCCTGTTCACATTCAGTACATACATAAAATTTTCTCTCCACTATTCATTCTCATATGCCTAGTAAGGCCTGAGGATTCAATAAAGACGTTCCCACATTATTTACTTATATACGGCTTCTTTCCTGTATGAATTCTGCAATAAATACAAAGACTTGAGAAATCGTAAGTGTGGCATGCTTTGCAACTGGACCTTAGGAAGCAAAAATTCTTGATGTAGAAAAAACCCAAAAAAGTTGCGATCAGAGACAGTGCAGCAGGCAGGGAACTTGCCTTGCATGCAGCCAAGCCAGATAATTCCTCACATCCCATATGGTCACTGAGTACCACCATCAGGAATTCCTGGGTTCAGAGCCAAAAGTAAACCCTAAGCATATCCGAATGTGGTACACAAGGCAAAACAAAACAATAATAATGAAAAAGTTTCATTTAAAACCCCACCCTCCGGCAGGGAACAAACCACCATGTGGCCCCACCACATCAAGGCAATCAATCAAAAGAGAGACTACAACTGGATGTGCTAGTGCAGGGGTCTTAGGCCCTGCCCCTTGAAGTGAATCTGAAGGTTTTACACATGTGATGCCTGCGCCAAAGGCTCCGGATCAGGGCAAAGCGAAGTCCTGTGCAGGGAGGGTCGGGATAGCCAGGCCGTGCTCTATGCAAGTCCCGTAGGCCCCGCACTCAGGCCACCCCTCAGCCCCACGCCCACCCGCCACTGACAGATCGTGGAGCAAGAGGCGATGGTGGGCAAAGGGGAGCCACAGGATCACCCACTCACACTCGAACCCTGCACCCCCTAAAGCCTCTGGGTTCCACTAAAGCATTCACCTTGCCTCAAGAACCAGCTGATATCAGAAAAAAGAGAAAAACAAGCATGTAAGGGCCCCCAAACTGGAACAGCCCACACCGCTCACAGTGTGGAGGCACCGGGAACTCTCATATGAATTCTCATATGAACAGTTAGGTTTGAAGAAATAGCAAAGGCCTTCCCACATTTCTTACATACATAAGGATTCTTTCCAAAGTGAATTCTCATATGATCAGTAAGGCATGAGGACACAGTGCAAGCCTTCCCACATTCCTTACAAACGTAAGGTTTCTCTCCAGTGTGAATTCTCACATGACGAGTAAGGCTGGAGGAATACCAAAGACATTCCCACATTCCTTACACATATACGGCTCCTCTTCAGTTTGAGTTCGCATATGCCCAGTGGGGGTCGAGGATCGAGTGAAGGCCTTTTCACATGCCTTATATTTATGAGGTTTCTCTCCACTGTGAATTTTCCTGTGTCTTGAAAGGTGTGAGGAGTAAGCAGAGACCTTCCCACATTGCGCACACACATATGGTTTCTCTCCCGTATGAATTCTCCAAAGTTTTAATGGGTCAGAGGGTCGAGTGAAGGCCTTTGCACAGTCCTTATGTGTATGTGGTTTCCTTCCTGTGTGGATGTTCATGTCAGCATATTAGGAGGACGCTGGACTCGAGCCACGCCCTTGCTGCTGACACTCCTGGGGATTCTGTCCACTGTGGATTTCTAAGGGAACATCACAGTCCTGGGAACACGAGGAAGCTCCCCCACATGCTTTCTCTTAGACAGGGTCAGTCCATGGTGACTTTGCTTATGGGCTTTCCGGTGTGAGGGACTCACTATAAACAGTGCTCCTCTCCCACATTCTAGGGTCTGCTACAGTATTGGAGTTTGTGTCTCTGGACTGAGAACAACAGACTGTATGGACCTTTTCCCAGGGAAGGGCTTCTTCAAAGTGAGGTCACTCTCTCCATTAGGATCACCCTCAGGGGCCATCCTGCGGGTTTTGGCATCCCCATGGGGCTGAGGGCACAAATGCTCACTCAAGACATTTTCACAGTGCACAGGATCAGAGACATTCCACTCAGGCTGGCTGCTTCCCTGTCGAAGAGCAGAGGATTCCAATTATCGCCCTGTGACTTTAGAGTCTCCATGAAAAAGACATTCAGAACTGCAGGTTGGTTCCTAACATTTGCACCACACCAACGCAATTCTCGAAATGTGAATGGCATTACCAGGGAATAAACTAATGTTTCTGTAAGACACACATGCAAAATTGATGAATGAGGGGTCATTAATTTAAAATTTTTTTTTCAACTCAATGAACAAATAACTCCCTCTGTGGAAAACTGATGCACCATTTACAAGAGAAAATAAAAGACACCAAACCATGGTTTCGGTTCTAGCTCAGCGAGGTGCCTGCGATGCATTTGTGAAGGCAACGATGCATTCCACACTGCTGAGACTGACCACAGGGGCCATTGAAAACATCTCACCACAGGTGGATTCCGTGCAGGATAAATGGCTTTTTCTGTTTTTTGAGTTTGTTTTCATTTCTGGGCAGGGGCACACCATGCAATACCCAGGGATTACTCCCGGTGGGTCTCTGGGAACAATATGGAGCTCTGGGGATAGAACAGTTTAAAGATCAGCTCTTTTCAATTATTACCATTTGTAGATACTTTCAATCAAATGAAAAAATCATGGCATTCATGTGAAACATATTACAAATTTCTTCAGGTTTTGAGCAGTGATGTCATCATTCAGTGAAGGTAAGGACTACTCCAAATATTAGACTCTGGATTTCCTCCTGGCCATGCCCAGCCCTCTATCTTAAAAATAACGTGCTGGTCCACTGACCTTATTCATTGGCATAACAATATTGATTCAAAACTTGCAAATATTACCAGCTCACTCATACTTGGTGACTGAGTTCCAAAATGAAAGAGCTAAAATGGTGAAGGAAACTATTATTGGCAAACCCCAGCCACCTGCAGATCCACCACCCTGGGCTGAACCATGAGGGCAGCCAATGAAAAAGCCAGACGGCAACAGGGTCTCTAGGCTATCAGGGGGCCTGAGGCTCTGCCCCTCGAAGTGAGTATGGGGATTCTACAGCAGGGAAACTGTGGCAGGTCCCAACCAGGGTCAGATGGGAGGGTCCAGAGGGCCAAGGCTGAGCCCTCAGCAGGACCCCGCACCTCAAAGCCCGCAGCCCCCGCAATCAGCCCTGCACCCAATCGCGGCTGCCCCAACATGCAGTTAAAGGGACAGCGGCCAAAGCGCCCTCCAGGATCACACACACACACCTGCGACCCCTGCATACCACCACAGCCCCCTATGCCCCCCAAAGCTCCAAAGCCCCAAAAGACTCCATCATAACCCAGGAATCAACTGGATATTGGGGAACACAAGAAAATCAAGCGCAAAAGGACCCCACCCCAGCTGGTGGGGACCGTATCTCACAGGGCAGAGACTGGGAGGCGCCGGTGCTCAAGGGAGGCCAGCCGTCCAGCAACAAGACAAAATCTGCCTTCACAGTCTTCCCCCACACGGGTCCCTACTTTATTATTTACACACGTGAACAATGACTACCAGGAATAATTTCTGAGTGCCAAGCCAGAAGTAACTTATCAGCATGACTGTGTGTGAATGATAAAGCAAGAAATAATAAACATAATAGTAATAGTTATATTCTTTGATTTGAAAATGACTGATTATAGCACCTTGTGAGACTGCAGACCCTCTACTCCCAGCATAGGCTCCAAAGTCCCTCCCTGCACTGGCCAGAATGCCATTTTTCAAATCGCATTCTTGTTCCTTTGAAATATCCTGCCAATATTAGATTTATATTCAACATGCGTATTTTAAAAACTCACTTGTATTCAGTGTCTCAATTCCCAAATCAAAAAGCTGGACCGAAAACCTCTGAAGCTGCAATTTATCTTCTGGAATCAGAAACAAAACAAAATGAAAAAAATTGGTAATGAAACATAGCTGAATGAGGTCCATTGTGCGGAATGCTGGGAGCAGACTGGGAATACACAAAATAGCTTCTGAGTTGTTTCTTAACCGATCATAGTGAAACGTGACCATAAGGAATGCCAGGGATTCAACCTGGGTTTGCCACACGCAAGGCAACTATCCTTTCTGCTGTACTATCTTTCTGTCTCAAATCAGCATTGTTACAGACTCATGCAATCACTATTGAAACAGAAAACCAAAAGATATTTCTTAGTGTATTACAGAGAACAGCAGATAGGGCATTTTCCTTGCATGAAATTGACAGTATCTTATACAAGTGAGTACCAACAAAAGTAACCTTTGAAAGCTGCCAGGAAAAAAAAATCATGGGCCCATGATCAGCAGTGCATTTCACTCACACTCAGGGCAACCACACACTGCCCAGGGCCCAAGGTAGGGAGGGTCCTCCGACACTCACCTGCATGCACGTCTCTCCTCCTCGGCCTCAGGGCTCCTCCTTCCAACCATGAGATCACAGCAGGTTTCACTCAGAAAAGCCCTGTCCACACAAAAACAGGGTATTCATTAGTGCCAAGAAAAATGTCACGGGCCAACCCCATGTTGTTCGGCGATTGCCTCAACCAGGCCACAGTAACATCTCCTTCGTCCTAGCCCTGAGATTTTTTAAAAAGTGCCATATCCAAGGCTCCTTCAGGTTTAGGAAGATGTGACCCATCTTTGTTACTGGTATTTGGCATATTGGTACGCCATGGGGAGTTTGCCAGACTCTGCTGTGTGGGCAGATAACATTCGGTAGCCTGCCAGTTTGTCCAAAGTAGGAATGAGAGATTAAGATGTGGGGCGGCCGCAACTGCGGCTGCGAGCTTCTGGGAGCTGGGTTTTATAGTCTCTGAGTCTTGGCCGTTGATGGGATTACATGGCGCCAGGGGGCCAGTTGGTGGGTGTGACCCCTGCCTACTGGAATTTGGAGGATCTGCGTGGAGGATGCTCAGCCCCGATCTGAGCAGACTTGGAGATCTCAGCCCCAGGACCCGCATGCCTTTGTTCCTTCTGGTACCTTCAAGCGTGTGGAGAGTGGTCTCAGCATGTGGTGGCTGGTTCTGGAGGTCTTCGGCTGCCAGAGTCCTGGTCGGGGCGGGAAGGGAAACTCAACCTGCTCCCTTCCAAGGGGTCCCGGCGAGCCCAGCCAGGCACGGGGTCAGGAGACGCTGCCCCATGTATCTCCAAAAAAATCAGGCAAATTCCTGAAAAGTCTTGAACAGAAACACCACTTCTCATATGCCCCAAATTGGTAGTTATTAGTGACACACAAGTCCCTGGTATTCATTTCATCTGAAATTGAGTCATTCTAAAGTCCCCCAAAAAAGCACTAGAAGTGACTTCAAGCACCGAAATACAACAACACTTGATGGGAAATACAACAGCACCTGATGGGGTGAGGACCTAAAAAAAGAAATGAACACGTGTTTAGAGTGATAGTCCAGCAGGGCAGGCACCTGGTGACTCAGAGAGATGGGATTGACCCCTGGTAACCATATAAGCCAGGAGCACTGCCATGAGAAGTTCCTGAATGCACAGCCATGAGTAATCCATGAACACTGATTGGTGTAGGCTCTGAATCAAGTCAAAATTGAACAACAACAAAAAGAACCATAATGATGAATGAAGTTGCAGGCCAGGTACACTAAAGCAGCAGGAAAAGCATCTGCCATGTAGGTGCTGATCCAGGTTAACCACATTACCCTCATGGGCTCCTACACCCCATCCCCTGTTCTAAGGGTGAGAAAAGGAGCCTTGATATACAGCAAGTGATGCAAAACCATGTGAGGACATGTATCCCTGTAGAACTCAGAAAACATGTTTAAAGACTGCCCCCAAAACCTGCAGAATCAGGTAAAATTATACTATTTGGTTAGCTTTTTTTGATAATCACATCTAACTTCTGGCTACGCATTCCCAGGAAATCTAAGTCTTCATCAATTCTTTGAACCTTGTGAGGACACAGACAGGAATGAAGGGGGCAGGGATGAGGTTCAGCTGGTAGAAGCCATGACAGGGCTGCTGACAACTAGGTACTCCGATATGGCCCTGAGCTGGACGCACAGGCTGCAAATTAGAAGGTTTGAACTGGCAGCAGGGGACAGACAGAGAGACCAGTGGGCAGGGCGTTTCCCATGCATGCAACAGACTCAGCACACTTCTTTCTCTGTTGTCATATATTTCGTGTGTGTGTGTGTTTGTGTGTGTGTGTCTGAGCCAAAACCAACAGTGTCAGGAGAACTCCTAGCTCTGCATTCAGGGATCTGTCCTGGAATATTTAAGGTTTACTGGCATGCTGCTGGTCAAATCTCTGTTAGCTGCATGCAAGGCAAGCACCCTACTTGCTGTACTACACCTCTGGCCCTTTCAACGTAAACTTCTTCCCAGCAAGCCAGGAGTGACCCCTGAGCAAAGCTCCTCCCCGCCCCCCACGCGCCGTCACAATAAGAACATCCTCCTTCAAAAAAAAAAAGAAAAATTAAACCCTTGACCTGCTGTACTCACCCCAAGAGCCAGTATCCAGGGATCGCCCAGTCAGGGAGAGATGAAGCATAGAGGATTTTTCGTAACTGAACATGAGTCTAAATTCCTCATCTGGAAAAAACATCAATGTTGGGATAAGACCGACAATAAAGCAGATAAGATGCTTACCCTCCTCACCCAAATCAAGCCTCAGCATCCCAGATCCCAGAGGACCACCAGGAAGGATTCCTGAGCACTGGGACAGAAGTGAGCATCATAGGGTGGGTCCTCTTTAACATTCCCCCCAAAAACATAGAAAACTAAAACAAACACCCAAATTAAAATTCCATTGGCCTAAACCGCCCACATGCGTGAACCACGCTTCCAAAAAGGCCCCGCCCCATCACAACCGCCAATGAATAGGACGGTCTGCAACAGAGTCTCTTGCCTTTAGGGGGCTGCAGCCCCGACCCTGAACATGAATCTGCAGATTCTATAGCATCTACATCAAGGCTAAAGGCTTCAGGATTTGTACCGGCAAGTCCCATGTTGGGAGTGTTGGCCACTTAAGCCCCTAGCCCTTGGTGGGTTCCGCAACCCCAAGGCCTGTAGCCCCAGTGCTCAGCCCCATGCCAAAATGCCACAAGGACACACTCAATCCCACAAGCCCTGCACTGTGTAGAGACCCCACTGCACCGCCCTAAGCTCCACATCACTCTGAAGCCTCTACTGCACCCCAGGAACTGCCTGGATGTCAGGAACCCAGTGAGAGAGCAAGCACGAAAGCGGCTCCCAGGTCCGAATGGTCCCGCTACGAACAACGTGGAGACTGAGAGTTCCGGGATGCTAACGGGAGGATGCTTGTGTCCTGCCACAAAATTGGCCCTCAGAGTACCCCTTCTACTAGGGGCCGCCACTTTTTACTTTATCCACGAGACTAATGGAGGCCTGAGTCACTGACCTTGTCCCTCGTAAATAATGCACTACAAAAGCCCCATATGTTCAGTGTTTTTTTTTTTTAACTCAATAAACAGACACACGTGGAAATAACTCCCTTTGCAGAAGGCGGTAGAGAGAGAGAGCACAGCGGTAGGGCATTTGCCTTGCACACAGCCAACATGGCCGACCTGAGTTCGATTCGTCCGCCCCGCTCGGAGAGCTCGGCAAGCTCCCGAGAGTATTTCGCCCGCACGGCAAAGCCTGGCAAGCTCCCCGTGATGTATTCGATATGCCACACAATAACAACCAAGTCTCCAATATGGAGACATTACTGGGCCCGCTCGAGCAAATCGATGAACCATGGGAGGACAGCGACCGTGACAGCAGAAAGCTGACACACCATTCCAGGAGAAAAGAAAATAGATTCCAGTCAGGGTTCAGTTCAAGCTCAGTGTGGAGCTCAGGGTTGAGCGCCTGATGCATGGAGTGAAGGAAACCCTGCATCCCTACAGACACGACGAGCCACGGGGGCCATTGAAAACATCTCACCAAAATGGATGGCTCTCAGGGTCAATCCTTTTTTTGGTCCTTTTATTTTGAAGTTTGTATTCTTTAGAGACACACCAAGCAGTGCTCAGGGATCACTCCTGGAGGGCCTGTAGGGGAGCAAATGGATGCAAACCTTTCTCCTTCTCACTGCGCTGACACTAGTGCCCTCAAACTGGTTTTCTTTTTCAGTTTTGTCTTTTTGGGTCACACGTGGTGAAGCACAGGGGTTACTCCTGTCTCTGCACTGAGGAATTACTCATGGTGGTCCTCAGGGAACCAAAAGGGACGCCAGGAATAAAACCCGGGCCAGTCGCGTAAAAACCAAGTCTACACCCACTGATCTATCGCCCCCCCCCCCAAACCCCAAACTAGTTGTTTTGAAGCAATTACCAGTTTCGATCAAGTGGAAGAAATAGAAATAAACATTTTGTTCAAAGGAAAAATTAGAAATTTCTTTAGGTTTGGAGCAGTGATTTCACAACCCAGGGAAGCGAAGGAAGGGCCTCTACGCCAAGCATTAGGCTCTAGATTTCCTCTCTGCAGTGCCCTCTCATCCACCATCAAAATCACATCCTTGATCCCCTGCCAGCAGAACATCTGTCCCCAATGTGTAAATTTTACCAGCTGACTCACACCCAGTGACTCCACTCTCAAATCAAATGGCTGCAATGCCAAAACCTGAATATGCAGTTTGAGTTATGCAATGAAGCGCAACAGATGACTAAGAATTTGTGGAAAGAAATGAATGAGGCAGTGTGTTCTCAGGGCAGGAGAACATCGCGATGGTTCTCACAATCCAAACAGGCCCAGAGCAAACAGAAGATCTGATTGGACCATGGGTGTGAGTACCATGGCAATCCACACAAGATTGTCAGGTTTTGCTTTCTGACCAGACTCGGTGACGTTTGGGACACGTGACTGAACCAGGTCGGCTGAGTGCACATTAGGAAAGTCCCCACCGTACTAGTAGTCAGGCCCCAACTAGCTTTGTTGTGGGTTCACTCATTCACTACTTACTGAAAAAAGGCAAAAGCTATTTTGCAGGCACCGCCATACCACAGGCTGTGCAGCCAGGCTGGAAACACAGGCGTCAGGGCCAGGAGTTTTCCTGGGGGCCTGAGTGAAGAGGCAGGAGGAGGAACCCATCAACACTGCCAGCTGTACCCACAAACTACATAATTCAATAAAACAAATAAAGGTGCGTTGGCCGATGGTGATCCTAGAATGCAGTATGAGGCCTTGGGACACAGCCTCGAAGTGCCTGGGCTACTTCCTGCTAAGACTGCACTTTTGTTTGAAGGACGCTCTCTGGCCCAGCACTGATGCTCCCCCACCCCCCCTCCTGCCAGCCCTCAGCCCTGACTCCTCTCCAAACTCTGCACACTGGGGTAGGAGAAATGGCGCCAGAAGCGTCCGACTTGCAGGCGGACAACCTGGATTTATTCCCCAGCATCTCATAAGATGGGTCTCATTCTCCTAACCCTGAAAGATCCTTTCATCAATTTTTAAAAACATCTTAGGGCTAGGACGAAGGAGACATTAACTGGGGCCTGCTCGAGGCAATCGACGAACAACAGGATGGTCGTGAGCGTGATCGGGATCTCATAGGGTCCCCTGAACAGCACCCAGAGTGATCAGAGTGCAGAGCCAGGAATAACCCCATGAGCATCACAGGCCGTGGACCTAAAAGCAAACAGAAAACAAAGGGGGAAAAAGAAAGGAAAAGAAAAAGCCCTCGGAGCCTGATGGCTGAACCAGCAACAATTGACAAGCAAACGCTGGGCCCAATGTTCTTGAGCCCCAAGCACAGGAGAAACGCACCCAGCGCCCTCCTGCCCCCACCAGACAGCGGGGTGCTGATGCGCCTTCACGCTGCTCACCAGGGTACGGGGTACACCCAACACTGTCAGGGCCGATTCCTGAGGGAAGGTTCAGGAGAGAGCCCTGAACACGCCAGGTGAGGCCCCCAGCCCTTTCCACAAAAGGCCAAAGAATGAGCCTCCGGGTCCCCTTGCCGAGGGAAACCCCTTCTCTGACTCCTTTTCAACCCGCCTAGACACGACAGTCGGCCTGGAAAGTGGGGCATGTAGGTAGGCAGCCGGGGGCCATTCTCGAGATGTCCCCACGCCCCACCCCTGGTGAGGCCCCGGGGTCCGAGAGTCCCTGGCGCAGAGCCAAAGCTGTGGTGGTCCCGCAAGGGCCATGAGACTTGCGGGCAAGCTGGGGCTCCCTCGGGCTCCGACACGTTCCTCTCCGGTTGGGGGCCAGAATGATGGGTTGGGGGGGAGGGCGAGGGTCTCGTGTCCCCGACCCCATGGGGTCGCCCGGGCCAGGGCGACCAGGACGCACACTAAAAAACTAACCTGAAAAGAAAACTCTCTCTCTTCTGGTCGTCCTGATTTCCGTTGTTCCTGACCCTTTCCGAACGACTTTTGCTCTCGAACCTTCCACTTCACTTGTCAGCCCACCTGCCCGGGACCACCGCCACCCCCCCCCCCCCATGCGCCTCCTAAATAAAAACCTCCCTGGATGCGATGCGCTAAAGTAGACGGAATGGACAGACAAACCTCTCGAAAAGGCGGGTGCTGGGGGCATCCCGGGGTGGGGAGACGGCGGAGGCTCAGGGCTGCTCCCAGATCGACCACTCACTCTCACTCCGCGGCCAGCGAGGAAACTGGCCCTATCCGACGCCCCCGCGCCCTGGCCGCCCATTTCCCGCCCCACCCCCGCTCCTCACCAGGCAAGAAACAGGTTGGAGATTGCTCCGCCCACAAAGACCCCAGGGAAAGGCAGGGCTCTGTGACCTCACCTACACTTCCGGTCAGAGTTTTAAAGGGCCAGACACCACATAGTCCCGACACAGCAACCTATAGGGCTTTTTACTACCTCTGGGCTGAGGAAACACTCCTGGCTGTGCCTACCTTTTAACTATAATAAATATCCTATCTTGGAGGACTGTGTGATGACACAGCAGGTATAAGCAGCTTGCAATTGGCTGACCAAGTCCTCTAGCCAGGTACCCGATTGTCGAGGGACCCCGACAGCTGTGATCCCTGAGGTCAGAGCAGGAGTAAGGCCTGAGTACTGTAGTGTGTGACCCCAAAATACAGCAATGACAAACAGTAAACACTATCCAAACAGAGGGAAATAAGTCCACCTACAATGACAAATTGTAGCATAAAATAGTTCAAGAGTCAAACAGTGGGTCCTTAAAACCCTGTTTCCCAGCTTTGTATGCTGCAGGAGCACACT
>NW_026606496.1:0-26539 GCF_029834395.1 Sorex fumeus | reverse complement strand
CAACACTCTTCAGAGCGGGAAGGACAAAACAGGAGAAACACATGTCCTGGGGACAGAGTCACAGAGACATATGCCAGGGCCCATACAGAGCCTACATACCCTGGGTCCTGATGACCGTCAGGGGTGAATCTAGAGAACAGAGCCAAGAGGAAGCCATGAGCATCTACACTGTGGCAGAGAAACAAAAATGAAAAATAACAAAGTAGCAGGATGGAGTAACAGTACCGTGGGTCCAGGAAACCGGGTAGGGCTGGCGATCCCTGCTGTCCATATGGTGCACCAAGAACTCTGAGGTGCAATGTTGGAGTGCAGAGCCAGGAATAATCCCAAGAATCATGGGGTGTGGCTACCTATCAGCTCCTAAAACAAAACAAAACAAAACCCAAGAGGTTATTCTTGAATCACCAGCATCGCATGCAATCTCCGAGATCCCCAAGTCGATCCCCAAGGTCAAACCGGTGTGACCCTGAGCACTGAGTTGGGAGTACTTCTTGAGCACCATCCAACGTAAATAGAACAAAAGAAACAGGGACGGAAGTGGCCTGAAACAGGATTCAGTTACCCCTGCCAGGAACCCTATCGCAGGACTCCCTCCTAACATAGCTGGGAACAGATGGACCTGGAAGCCTGTCTGTTCCTGTCACTGCATCATGCCATCCTGTCACTCTCCTCTGACATGGGGACAGTGAGTCAGACAGCGTGTCACTATCTTCCCCTGTCTCTAATTCCTGAGCATCTGAAATAAGCTCCATGCAAAACCTAAAGAAGTCAGAGCCGTGACCACCAGTGAGGAGCACAATCTCCCAACCTTGACCAGAAGTTTCAACACTGGAGCAGAAAATGCTCTGATCGGTGGAAATTATCCAGCACCAGAACCCTGACCCATCTGGGAAAGACACTGCCAGAAGATCCTTCCTCTCCTGCAGACGCAAAATGAGTTGGGATCTGGGCTGTCTGACCAGACTGGAGTAATGGGCTCGGGCTACAGGAGAGGAAACTGAGCCCTGGAACACTTCCCAACAGGAAGTTTCCTACAAGGCTGGCCAGGGACTGACCCTGAGCCCATGCGTGTAGGAGTATTAGTGCCCCCTGCAGGCCTCAACCAGGGCTGCCCCCACCACACCCAGTGAACAAACCCCTGTAAGTGGCTATGCCATGGGGGCAGAAAAAGGAACTCATCATGGACAAACCTTCAGCCACCCTCTCGCAGGGTGGATAGGGACACGAGCATGAGAGATATCTCCTGGAGACCAGGGTCACTTCTGGGTCAAGGGAAGCACAAGGCAGAGCCTCAGGTCTGTCGACCTAGCCCCCGACTCTTCTGCGTGCTCTTTTACTCAAATCCCCAGTCAGCACATCTGTATGAGCTTCATCCAGCACTCGATCTTGTCTTGCGTGTTGTATAGTATAATAATCCTATACCCACGCTGTTTACAGGACCACGATATGAACTGTTTCTATTTTTCAACTATAAATATTCTATTTGGGGGGGACAGAGTGATAGTACAGGATGTTATCAGCTTACCCGAGGCATATCTTAATGTCCTCTGACCTTGGCAGCAGTGATTCCTGAATTCAGAGTCTGGAGTAAGGCCAGAGCACTGTAGGTTGTAGCCCAGGCAATCACAGGAAGTCCTGAAGAAACGTTTGCCTGATTTTGAATTTAAAATGATTCTCGGCAACTTTATGGTTTGTCTCTGCCATAAACCCCTTCAAAACAGGGCCACTGGACCAAGACAGAATCAGAGCAATGACTGTAACAATGGCGAAACTTGGCTGTCCAGAGGAATGGGTGGTTTTGTATGTATGCATTTAATTTAACGAAGAGAAAAATCCCCAACTGCTAATAAAATTCTAGGATTAAAATTGATGAGACGACAAACTTGCAATATCAATAGATGTAGATAATTTGAGGGAACATTGTTATATTTGATTGTAGGATTTTTAAAACTCTAAGAAATTTTGAAGCTTTTTGTTGCTTCAAGAACTTTTAACCTATTTATGTTTATTTATTTATTTATTTTTTAGTCACCTACCTCCTGACTTCCATCACCAAGACCCATTATTTACAAGTTAACGTACAGGTGAAGTTCAAATGCTGAGACACTGCTAAAGCCTAAGCCCAGGTTATAAACAGGAAGTACTTTCCCTTATAGTACTGATGTCACTGGAAGCTTGTCCCATGCTACGTGGATTGCTTCCTTCTTGGCTGCACTTCTGCGGCCCCCAAAACTACTGGTGCAAAAAAAAAACACCTTGTTTTCCCGAGGGGCACTCCTCTGAACGTGGGGATACTTTGTAGGGATCAACTCATCTAGTGTGCATTTTAGGATGTCTAAAAGTCTTGAGAGGTATGCAAAGGCCCTGCCACATTTACAAACATAAGATTCTCTCAAGTATGCATTTTCATATGGCTAATAAGGGTTATGGATTGAGTGAATGTCTTGCACACTATTTACATATATAAGATTTTTCTCCACTTTGACTTTTCAAATGCATAATAAGGCTACAGGGTAGAGTGAAGACCTTCCCGCATGTCAGACATCTACGTGGTATCTTTAGGGTATGATTTTTTTCTGTGGTTTGTAAAACACCAAGCTTGAGTGAAGGCCTTCCTACAGACCTTATATATGTAGTCTGTCTCTAAGATCAATGTTCCTGGGATTCTAAGGCTTGAGGCCATAATGTAGGGCTTCCTTCATTGCACACATATATGTTTTCCTTCCATTATGAATATTACTATGTGTAATAAGGAGGAGTAAGTGAACGCGTCCCCGCAGTCCTTACATTTATAAGGGACAGCCCAAATTCATCTCAAGGATGGTAAAAGTGATTCGATCCTAAGGTTCTCTTCTCCAACTCCCTGGAACAGGCTCATGCCCACAACTGGTCACACATCTTGTGAACATGTGACTATGTGACTGAGAAGGTGAGGCTCTCAGAGTGGGAAGGACAAAAAAAAGAAACACAGGTCCTGGGGCCTGAGATATTTGTAGCCATCAGGGTACATACATAACCAGCACACCTGGGTTCCCCTGAAGTCTATCAGGGGTGAATCTGGAGCACAGAGCCAAGAGGAAGCCCAAGGCAACTCTGCTGTGGCACAAAAATAAACGTGAAAGAAAACAAAGCAGCAGGGTGGAGTAAGAGGACAGCGGGTCCGTACACAGCAGGTAGGTCTGGTGATCCCGCCGTCCATTATGGTTCCCCAAGCACCGCCAGATGCGTCCAGAGCCAGAAATAACCTGAGAATCACTGGGTATGTGCCCTCCCCTTCCACACCTTCAAAAAATTCTAATCAGCATTGGACCCCTGGCACCCCATATGGTCCCCCAGTCCCGAGAGCAGTGATACTTCAATACCACTAATATGGCCCATTCAAATCAACAAAATAAACAAAACAGTGGCCTCAAACATAGAGTCATTTAATCAGGCCAGGAGTCACATCCCCTTCTCCTTCCTGAAACAATCAGAAACTATCTGCCTGGGAAGCTTGTGCTTCCTGTCACTGCACTTGCGTCATTTTTCACTCTCCTGCCTGAGGATGGTGTGTGGCAGAGGTCATATCACTATCTCCTGCTTTTTTTTTTCTTGAAGATCTGCAGGCGGCTCCATGCAAAGGCCTGAGCCATGAGCACTGGAGAGGAGTACAACCAGCCCTAACCCCACCTCGCCAGAAGTCCCTGTATTAGAGGGACTTCTAATACAATCCCAGCTGTGACCCACTGGACCTGGACACATCCTGGTCATGATTTACTGTAACCCCAAATCAGCACATGAGTCTCATCCAGCACTCTTTCCTGTTGTGCAGGAATAGCTCTGAAAACCATCGAAAGGGCTGGAGCAATAGCACAGCGGCTAAGGCATGTGCCTTGCATGTGGCTGACCAGGTTCGATCCTCCGGCATCCCATATGGTACCCTGAGCAATGCCAACAGTAGTTCCTGACTGCAAAACCACGAGTAACTCCCGTGCATTGTGAGGTGTGACCCGAAAAGCCAAAAAACAAGAACAACAACACATGTAAACAATGTTGTAGCACAAAATTATCCAAATATCCAGGGTGTTTACTATGAACCATATAATGTGTGTCTGACATCTGGAATTTCTAGAGTGAGTCTCCTTTTAAACCATGGATAATGAATAATATTGAGTTGGTAGGTCCCATGGTACATTGTGTTTGGTGCTCTGTCTCTCCAGAGAAACAAAGACATAGCGAACACAACAATTAATGGCCAATGGACAGTGAACTGTGGACCTTTAATTCAGAACTGATTAGCAAAATTATAGAACATCTGAGGGGATTCGAGGTCCAGGACTGAATGTATTCTGATTTATCATTTACAGAGGTCAAGCATTTCAACAGAGGCATTTCTTTTGGGGGAATTATCTCAAGGAGACGTACTGCCTGAGACTATACTGAGAAATTCTCTCAGGGCGAATTCGCACAAGCATCCTTGTGGTTTGCTCTTTCCCTGCTTGCACATATAAACAAGAAAATTTACTTTTTATTAATATTTGCAGTTATTTCGACATACACAGTAAGAAATAAACATTCCAAAACTTACTTCTTTGGGGTTCAGGAGCTAAGGTTAAAAGCTGGCTGGGATTTTATCAAAAATTCCACATGGAGTGCTCAGGCCAGTTTCGCTTCCCACACCCCACAGCGTCAGGTCATTTCGGTCCTGGTGGCTTGGAAAAAAGATGGTGCTTTATGACTTTTAGGCCGTCCCATCTTGAAACCAGGGTAGCTTTGCTCCTTGCCCCAGGTCCATCCAGAGATTCTCAATAGGATCCAGCTTTCTGGAGTTAGAAACTATGGCAACTGAAGCCTGAGTCAAGTAATTATGATGAATGCCCAGCAGTAAATATATTTCAGAGTCAAATAACTCACAAAAATTAAGAGTTTACCATTAACTTTTTTGTTGTTTTGAACCAAAGAACATTGCTCTATAATGATAGATTATAGATTATATAGTTTATAGGGGAAATAGAAATGCAAATAAATGACTACATAAAGTCCTGAATCACCAGAAGACTTGACTTTTTGAGTTAAATATAAACTCAAGGGATCGGAAGTGCTCATAAAACCACTTCTTGGGGCGGGAGGGGGGGAGGAAAATTCGCAATTCATTGATCAAGCCTAAAACACTTAAGGTAAATATCCAACACTCATGTAAAGACATATTCTAGAGCCAAATATTTAACGAGGATCCTTAAGTCCCCTTTTCCTGTTTTTTTCTTGTTTGTATGCTGCAGAAATCCGTGTTTTCTCCTGAATACAATGACTCTTTCATTGCCCTCACATCCTCTATGTGTGTTTATGTCCATGTGTGTGTGTCTGTGTGTATGTGTTTCAATTTTGGACCACAACTGTCAGTGCTCAGTGAATATTGCAGCTCTGGTATCAGGGTTCAGTCCTAGGTGGGCTCAGAGACAATATGGAATAGCAGACGTAGATCGAACCTGGGTTGTCCGCTTGCAAGGCAAGCACCCGACTTGCTCTAGTATTGATCTGACCCTTTCTAAGTCAATTATTTCCTCCACATCAGCAAAGCTTGCCCAACACCATCACCCATCCCGGAAACCAACTATTCTCTTCAAAATAAAAACCCCAAAACTTTAACCCCAGTACTCACCACAACAGCTGACGTTCGGCAAGTGAGGGTGGGATTCCATGTGTGGGGTGCTTTGCAGCTAGTCCTTAGGAAGCAGAAATACTTGATCTGGGAAAAAAACACAAAATTTGGGGCTAGAGACAGCAAAACAGGTAGGGAACTTTCCTTGCATGCAGCCAACCTATATCAATCCCCGGCATCCCATTTGGCCCCCGAGTACCACCAGCAGGAATCCCTGAGTGCAGGGCCAAAAGTAAACCCTGAGCATCTCCATACATGGTACACAGCCCAACCAAAACAATAATAATGAAAAAGTTTCATTTGTAAACCCCACCTACCCGCAGGTCCCAAGCCAATGGTGGACCCGCTCCATCAAAGGACAGAGGACAACTTGGTCTCCTCTGTAGGGAGTCTGGGAACTACCCTTCGAAGTGAATCTGAAGGTCTACATAAGTGATGCCAGGGCCAAAGGCTCCCGGGTAGGGTGTAGTGAAGTCTTTGCTGACAAGTTCTGGAGGGCTAAGCCCCACCCTCGGCAGGTCCTGCAGTGCTTCAGAAACCAGCCTCTGACCCTTTCCGCCTCTGACCCTTTCCAGAGTTGGACGCGATCTTGGCCAAGGTAACTCACTCACACCTGTGACCCCAGCACCACCGCACAGCCCCCACTGCACCGCCCAAAGTCTCTGGGTCCCCCGAAGGTCTTTGCTGCACCTCAGAAACGGCCTGGGTATGGGGAATGAGGAAAAAACTAGTGTGAAACCGACCAGAAAGATGGTGTGGCCCCACTGCTCACAATGTGAATATACGGAGGTGCGAGGAGCTCCAGGGACGCAGCTCTTGTCATGTCACAAAATCAGCCTTCACAGCCCCTCTGTCATGCCGTCATGGAGGGGCTCCAATTCCTCCTCTAGGCACAAGACCAATGGCAACGGGCAACCACAACTAGAATAGAAAGGGTTTCTGAAGGGCCCATCTATGACATAACTTGTGCTTATGCCTGGAGCCTTAAAGGGCCACGGTCTAGATGCGGAGAGACGCTTTTTGCCCACCCACGTGAATCCATGCTGCAAGGGGGATGGACTGATCAAGGACTGGAGAGGCAGCTGCTGGAGTGGTTGCTCAACAGTGGGGGGCTGGGGATAAAGAGAAGACCCCTGATCCTGTACTGGTAAGTCAAACATTGAACCGATGCACTCACACACTTCATCAGGCAAAGCACATGTGGGTATATTCAAGGTAAATCAGGCAGGTTGGTTCAGAGCACCTGACCTTACGATTCCCGGCAAATTAATCAAGATGGGGCAAAAGCAGTGACTCCAAAGCCAGCCCTGGAAATGCAGAGTGGAAATGTCCTAGCCGAAGCTCAGAGAGCTGGACAGACACTGGAAAAGAGAAAAGACTGGTTAGAACATCAGAGAGCACGGTCCAATAATACTGTCCAACCAGCCGACACACTACCTCCTGAAAACGCACGACCAGTGTAAACTTGCCTACTAGGAAAACCACAGAAGGCAGTTTCAGAAACACAATTCCAAAGCCAGAGTATGGAACAAGAGCAGGTGGACGCTTGCCTTGCATATGGTATATCTGGGTTCAATCCTCAGAATTCCAAATATACCCCTGAGCACCAAAGACGTGAAAATCCATGAGTAAGCCCACAGCAGTGCGGGTGTGCACCAACAACAAAGATATATAGAGTATTTGTGTGTTATACATAATATATAATATATCATATAAATTACACATATATAAAATTTACTTATATTTATGTACATTTACTTATATTTATTATCTTATTCTTACTTTGGACAAACTGGAAGGTTACCTGGAAGGTAACCTGCCCACACGGAAGAGTACGGCAAACTCCCCGTGGTGTACCCAATATGCCAAATACCAGTAACAATGATGGGTCTCATTCTCCTAACCCTGAAAGAGCCTTGAATATGGCACTTTTTAAAAAAAATTATCTGGGCTAAGACGAAGGAGACGTTACTGGGGTTAGCTCGAGGCAATCGATGAACAACAGGATGATTTTGATCATGATGTACACGGACATACATATAAAAATCTAGAGTATATTCCAATACTAAGCATGGAGATTAATGGGCAACAAAGCATTCCGGTCACCATGAAGCATTTTTTGGCCTTCAAAAGACCTGAATCCTATTCATCATTCTAGTGAAAACTAGATTAATTGGACTTGGCTAATTCCAATTATAATACTTATTTTTTTCCTCTGATATTATTGAACTGATGGGTGGGATGCATGACTGTGACCAAACTTGCAAGTAATCACAGGTAAACAGAGCAGCCTGCTGGAATGTGGGGAGCTTGAGGAACTAACCTATATTCCCAACACTGTCAGACCTTTGATACAAGGGGTCCATTCCATCCATTCAAATGTCTTTCTACACACAATAAATTTCATTTAAACTGTTTCCAATAGGTGCCAAAGAGATAGGACAGCAGGTACGATATTTGTCTTCCACAAGGTTTAACAGGGCCTCAGAGCACCACCAGGAGTAATCTCTTAGCATGTCTTAGTGTGACCCAAAATGATGAAAAAAAGTTTAAAAATTAAAATAACTCTTCATTTCACACCAATAAAGAACCTTGCCAGTGCCATTTTGCTAAGATGAGTCAAAAAATTACTTATCCTTTATACTTCCACAACACTAATCAGTACGGAAACAAGGGAGGCAGAGATGACACAGGAGGGAAGGAGCTGGCCACACACAACAGACCTGGATTCTATAAGGTACCCCATAAGGATCCTGAGGTACAGATATCTAAACTCCTTAGAGCTAGGAATGGGCTCAGCTGGTTGTGGTTCCCCAGACAGAACATGGTTCAGGATGAATTAAAAAAGATGGTATGTCTGTTTCTGTGCCATAATCCCCCAAAGCCCAGGGCCTCTAAGCCAAGCCACAGGGGCTGGAGAGATAGTCCAGCAGGGACGGTTTTTGCCTTGTACGAGGTCTGGTCTGGGTTCAATCCCACCTTCTCCTATGGTCCCCAAGGTAGGAGTAATTCCTGAGGAGGTGAGAGTAACACCTAAGCATGTCTGGGTGTGACCGAAAAAAAAATGATTGTTTCATATGTATTAGGACACCCACACACTGCCCAGGTAGACAGGTAGGATCCTCAGTCAAGTCCGAGTCAGAGCAAACAATGGGACAGTGGAGAGCCTTGACAGCCCTGAGCGAGCAGCATCTCTTTTGCCTTTTTATTTATACACATTCTTCCTGGCTTTCACCAGAAGATCCAGAAACTACAAGTTAACATACGCGTAAAATCCAAATATCTGGACACTCACATAGACTTTCCCTTACTGACTGACATCACATGAACTTGTCACACACTACCAGGATCATTTCCTTCCTGACTGTACTTCTGAAGCACACCTAACACTCTGGTACAAACAAAACAGGCTTTAAGGGGGGCCTGTTTTGACACTGTAAAGTCTTATTAGGGAATCGAGTTATGTAGTATGAATGTTATGATGTCTCCAAGGTTTATGACTTGGGATATAACTAAGGCTGCAACAGTGGGCAGGGGGCAGGTTGGAGGAGGGATCAGGGAGGAATCCGAGCAAAGAACAGGGGAGAATACAGGAGGAAGAATCAAGAGGAGGAGGCTGGAAGAGTGGGCGAGGGGAAAGAACCAAGGAGAATGTTAGAAGGAGAATACAAGGGGAGAATAAGAGAGAATGGAGAAGAGTATCATGGAAAGTAGGGAAGAAAGAATCCAGGAGGAATCCAGGAGAATCAGGAGAGGAGTAAAAAGGAGAAAAGAGAGAGAAGAGTGGAAAATCAAAAGTGAATGGAGAGGGATTGGGATAAACTGTAACTGATACCAACCAGCCAGGCCCTTGTTTTCTCCTTTATGAACCCATGGCCAGTGGCCATTCAGGGTGGAAAAAGCAGTGTGTGACCAGTGAACACAGGTGGCGAGAGGTTCCGTGGTATTCGTATTTATTTTTTGAATACATAATAAAGGTCCTCTACCCCCAAGAATTGGATTCTGGATTTCTTACTGGCCATGGCCAGCCTGCACCTTAAAAATAACATGCTGTTCCACTGAACTTCTTCATTGGAACAATACTATTGATTTCACTGGCAGGTGTGGCCCCAAATCCCATCTCACCTGCTCCCCTAGTAGTGAATAGACCCCGGGAGAGTAGCTCAAAGGGCTGAGCACATGCTTTAAGGTGGGGGACATGGACTCTCAGAGACACATAGACAGAGGGGCAGAGTCCCTGACCATCTCCAAGTTTGTAGCAAAAAGAAGCCAGAAAATAAAAGGCAGACTTCCTCCTGCTCTTGGACTGCACCAGCCTCCAGAGTGAGGCATGTATGACCTAGTGTACCTGGTCCCTGGAAACCCCCTTTCCGAATGAAGTTCATTCCAACAGCAGGGCACACACCTGGTCTGGGAGAGAGGGTCAGTGGGTAGAGCGAGGCTGAAAACTTGACAGGTGAACCAAAAAATCTTTTTCTGTGGAAAACAATTACATAGGATTAGCAGAGATAGTACAGTCGATAGGGTGTGTTTCTTTCCAGCAGCTAAGCCAGATTCAATTCTCCACAGCAGATAGGGCCCCCCTGAGCACTGCCAATCACGATACTGAGCTCAGATCCTCGACTAAGTCCTGAGCTCTGAATGCTTTGAACCAAAATCTACAATTCAAAAATAACAAATCAAAATTTTTCTGTGCAAAGAGGCTGCAGACATAGTACAGCTGCAGAGGTGCTCGTCTTACTGGAGAAAAACGATATTTCACTACTGCCATCCCATGTGGTTCCTTGAGCACCACTTGGAGCAACCCGAGTATAGTCAGGTCTGCCCCCCAAAAACCTTAAAAAAAATCACTTAACTTCCCGTTAGTCGTCGATTTGCTCGAGCGGGCGCCAGTAACGTCTCCATTTGTCCCTGTCGCGTGCTAGTGTAGCCCAATGGCATCTGTTTGCTCCGGGAACATGAAGGGCCTCAAACCGATCGTTCATGATCTTCACCAAGAAGTCTGACCATCTGGTAGGTGGGTGGCCACGTGGTCTTTTGACATCCCGTGGAATCCAATCAGTAACAGCTCTAGTCCAACGGTCGTCTTTAAATCTCATTACGTGACCAGCCCATCTGATTTTCGACACCTTGGCAAACGAGACAGCTTCCCTGATCCTTGATTGTCGACAGATGTCAGAACTCCGGATTCGTTCTCTCATTTGAGTGAAACGTGATATTCCAAGCATAGCTCTTTCTATTCTTCTTTGGGAGACCTGAATGGCGTTCTCATCTTGTTTGCGTAGGGCCCAGTCTCTGAGGCATATGTTAATGCAGGAAGAACAGTAGAATCAAAGAGATGTGCCCGGAGCCGGAGGTTCTTCGTCCTCTTAGCTATTTCTTCGACGTTCTTGAAGGCGTTCCAAGCCGCTCTCTTCCTCCTGCGCAGCTCGGGTGCCAGGTCATTTGTCATGTTGACCTCTCGACCTAGGTACACATAGCTGTTGCATTCGGAGATGGTCGTTCCATTGAGAGCGAATGGGGCGTCAGGAACAAGGCTGTTTCTCATAAACATTGTCTTCGTAAGATTCAGCTGTAGTCCTACCTTTCCACACTCACGGTCAAAGTCGGCCAGCATTTGTGCCGCTTGGCTGATGTTTTGTGTTATTAAAACAATGTCATCAGCAAAGCGGAGGTGGTGTAGTTGCCGACCATCTATCTTCACTCCCATTCCTTCCCATTCCAGTCGTCGCATGACGTTCTCGAGGGTGGCACTGAAGAGTTTTGGTGAAATGGTATCACCCTGCCGCACCCCTCTCTTGACATCAACGATCACTTCTTTGTAGAATGGTGAGATCCTGGTAGTGAATCCGCAATACAGCTCACGGAGGATCCTGATGTATTGGGCGTGAATGCCCTGATTGGCTAGGGCTTCAATGACCGCTTCCATCTCAACAGAATCAAAGGCCTTCTTTAAATCAATGAACGTTAAGCAGAGCGGCATCTTGAACTCCCGAGAAACCTCAATGAGCTTGGTTATCGTGTGGATATGGTCGATGGTGCTGAATCCTTTGCGGGACCCTGCTTGCTCACATGGTTGTCCTTCATCTAGTGTTCTGCCAATCCTATTCAGGATGACTCGAGTGAACAACTTGTAGATGACAGACAATAGGCAGATCGGGCGATAGTTGCCAATGTCATGGATGTCTCCCTTCTTGAACAGTAGTATGGTCCTGCTGGTTTTCCATTGAGATGGAACCTTGCATTCAGACAGGTAGCGAGTGAAGAGCCAAGCCAATGTATTGATGAGTACTGACGGCAGGTTCTTCAGGTGTTCAGGTCTGACCTTGTCTGGGCCGGGTGCTGTTTGCTTCTTTACTGACGAAATGGCGTGTCGGATTTCGGAAGGGAGAACGTTGGGAACGACATACCCATCCTGTGGAATTTGGTATGTCGGCAAGTGGACATGGCTATCGAAGAGATTTGAGTAGAAGTCATGGATAATCTTCTCCATTGCCGTTCTGGAGGATGTGATGGATCCATCAGGACGTCGGAGGGCAGTCATCTTGGTCTTATAGTTGGCGAAGGACAGGCGGGCCTTACGAATACTTTTCCCGGCTTCTGCCGCATCTACCAGTACTTCTGCTCTTCTCTCTTTGAGGTCTTCCTTGATCGCATCTCTGCACTGCTTTGCGAGCTCAGACGTTAGCTTGCAGTTGCCTGAGGCATGTGCCAAACCACGCTGGCGAATTAGCTCTACGCACCAACATCTCATTATGATGAAAGAGAAATCGAGAAGTTCTACATGGAGCTAGAGAAGTTCTATAAAGAAGACCACACCTTCTACAAGATCATTGTGGGTGATTTTAATGCCAAGATAGGACCGAGAAGATCAGCTGAAGAACTTCACATCGGAACCCATGGCCTAGAATGGAACGAACAGGGTGAGAGACTGTCTGAGTTCATCATGTCGACCAAGACCATTCATGGTAACTCACAGTTCCAGAAGGCAGAATCTAAACGATGGACATGGGAGTCTCCCGGTGGACGATTGCACAACGAAATAGACCACATCATATTCAATCGACGGTTTTGCCTGACTGATGTCGCTGTTGTCCCAAAATTTCGAACGGGATCAGACCACCGTCTCCTTCGTGCAAAATTCTACTTCACAGAGCGGGGAGAAAGGGCTGCAAAGTTCAAAAAGAGAACTCCCAGAACGACCACCAACTGGGAACTCTTTGGTACTATTGCAGCAACATGGGAAGATGCCATTGTTGACAACATTGACGAGGAATACGATCGACTGGTTCAGCACCTCCATGAATGTGCGAGGAACGCCAAGAGAGAGATAGCCACAAAAAGTCGCCTATCTTCGAAAACTCTTGAGCTAATTCGCCCAAAAACCTACTAAAAGTTAATTAAAACAAACCGATAAAGGCAAGGGAGCCATGGTGATCATTTATCCTTCCTGAGAGCGCTCAGGGCATGCACTGAAAGAGCAGAGGTGACTTCATGCTAACACTGCACACTCCATTGCAGGACCCCTGTGGCCCCAAACATCCCTTATGCACCACCTCCTCTGTCACCAGGCTCTGCATTCTCTCACAGCTTCCTGTGGGACCCCAGAACCGACTGGAGTTGGGGGGATGTGAAAGTCAAAAGCTCTACCGCATACTACTGGACCCAAGCGAGTGAGGAATCGCCCCCCCCACCCCCACCCCACCGGGCAGGAGGCACGTACATGGAGGGGACACTTGCCTTGTATGCTGCTGACCAGGATCGAGCCAGCATCCCTGTGGGTCCCCCAGCACCGCCAGGAGAGATCCCTGAGGGCAGAGCCAGGAGTCAGCCCTGAACGAAAATTGTTTCGAAAACAAGAACGAAACAAACGCCTCCCACGGCTTACCTGGGGGAGGAGGCTGCGTGGGAGGCCAGGGACCCCTGCAAGACTAGCCCACAGGCGTCTTCCTCAACCACTTTTCCTCAGCGCCTCCCGGACCGCCCCTTCACAGCTGCCCAGGGAGACGCCTCCAGCCGAGCCCCCTGTTCCATAAAATCCAGAATAAACGGGACAAACCTCTGGGCGGGGGCTGGGCGTCCAGGGGAGGGGCCACCGCCCGCTCGGCACAGAGCGACCCCCGCTCACAAGGCGGAGACCGCGGAGGCTCAGGGTGCCCAGAGCGAGCCTGCGGAGGAGGAGGCTCTGAGGAGCGGCTCTCTCAGGCGGCTGAGGAGGAACTGGGCGGGACCCCCTAGTCCGCCTGGTCGCCCCTTCCCGCCCCTCCCCGACTGCTCACGCTCCGACGACTCCGGTGCCTGGCGGGAGATCCTGCCGCCCCAAAGACCCCAGGGAAAGGCGGGGCTCCGTGACGTCACCGACACTTCCGGTCAGAGTCTTAAAGGTCCAGGCTCCAAATACTCCTGACTCGTCCTTTCTTTTTTTTTTTATGTTAAATGTTCAGTTTATATTGACCATTTGATGCATTAAAGGAAAAATCTGAATAGAAAAGCTTGGAATAGTTAATATATTAATCATTAATTTAGCACTCTGAAAATTCTTTCACTATCAAACCTGTTACCAAGAAACCATTATATCTTCCGACAGATCATTTGAGCTTCTCTGTAAATGAGAGCATGGGTTTAAATTTCATAAATGCATTGTACAAAAGAGTTATATATCAACTTAATACTGTAAAATAAAGATAAAGGATATCAAGCTAACAATTTGTTTATTTTATTTTTTAATCACTGAGTTGCCTAAACATAGCTTTCATTGAAAAATATCATTACTGCTCTTCTCAGTTCGTAAAATTAAGAATTTATATAGTGTCTCATAACAAGTCTCAAAATGGAGACGTTACTGGGCCCACTGGAGCAAATTGATGAACAATGGCAGGACAGTGTTACGGTGTTACAATAATATCTCGTAGACACAGGCACACACATTAATGGCATTATGTCATTGTCTAAGATACAGAATAATTTAGCATGCTTCAAACCAAAGCAGGTTACCCACACTACTGAAGTATTTGCTATGTTTTATGGAAAAGCCTCTCCATTGACCAGAAAGAGTAGAGTTCTTTTTGCTGTCATTGAATGGAATATGTCACTCGTAATAACCAGGAGACAGAAGGCAAAGGAAAGGAAAGGGAGAGGAAAAGAGGCTGGGGGTGGGTAGAGAGATAGAGAGAGAGAGAAAGAGAGAGAGAGAGAGAGAGAGAGAGAGAGACTGAAGGAGAAGACAGAGAAAGGGAAAAGGAAAGAAAGATTGATTCCTAATGAATGCATAAATGTGCTCTGTCATTTATTTTTTCCTCCAGCAATATTTTCCCTTTGAGAAACATACTTCCAGTTGAATTTTACTGATAATACCTTTATAAAAATGATTTTACAAATACGACTTCTGTGTTTTATTTCTCCTACTTTCTTCATTTGATAAACTCCCTTTCATCCCCAAAGAATCATCTTTTTATTGAAGCCTACCTTTTCTAGTATTTTCGGGCACATGAGGGCTCCTTTTCTTTATTGTTGAGGCTCTTTGCATCTCTCTCATCTCTTTGCATCTCCCCCACTTAAATAAATGGTACTAAGACAATATCAACATCTATATCAATCTATGTATACGTATATATGTATATGTACACATATAATCAGTTCCAGATAGAGGAAGAAATTAAAAATGAAAGATATAAACATAATTTTTTTAAAAAATGAGAAGCATTAACATTTTACATATACATAGTCATCACTTCATAAAATGAATTGGGAGTGGCTCTTTCTTAATATTCAATGAATAATTCATGTAAGATTGGAATCATCTGTTTTTGAACATTTGGTAAAACTCACCTGAAAATCCTCTAGAGCTTATTATTATTTTTTGTATGAAAAATGTATGGGCACTAATTCAATTTTATATAGGATCATTTGGATATCCTCTTTCTCTTTTAAAAAATTACAATAAATGCATTCTCTAAGAATTTACATGTTTTACCTAAATTTTCAAATATATTTACATTTGTGCATTATATCCCTTAGTAGATTTTAATCTCTGTTGACCATTGACCATTCCAACATGTCTCATTTATATTCTTGTTTTATTTGTACCTTTGGGGGGACCGGTGGAGCTTTCTTTGTTCAAATTTTTTTAGTAGTTGAAAATGTATTACTCATGTTAAACAATTTTTTATTTGGTTTATCCCAATTATTTATTTGTTTTCTATATCATGAATTTATGCTTTTGCATTTATTATCACCTTTTGAAAAATTTTACTTTACTTTATTTTACTTCTTTTCCTGATCACTTTCTTTAATTACATAAATTTACTTGCTGAATTTTCAGACATTAGAAAAACAAATGTATGTACTCAAAATTATAGATTTCCCTCAAGTAGCTTATAAACTTTATCTTACTAATGTTGAAATGCAGTATTTTAAAAAACTAACTTTCAGAGTCAGAGAGGTGTTTTAGGAAGTTAGGCCTTGCATGTGTTTCTAGTTTTCCCCCGGCATCAGATAAGCCCAATAACCTTCTTCCCAAATCCTAGCACACTAGAAGTGATTTCTGAGCATAAAGCCAGGAATAAGATCTGAGCATAGCTGTGTGTGGCCCAAACCACAATTCCTGGTAAAAGTGAATAAATAGAAACTAAGTACTCTCAAATTTCCATTTTAGTTTCTTTTACTCATGAGTAAATAGAAATTTATTATTTAACTTTCAGGAATTTGTGTTGTCTCTATAACAATTACATTCTATGTTTAATCAGGCTATATGATACCAGCTTTTATTGTAATTTGTTGGTATTAATATTAGTTCTGGCCAGTCATTGTAAGTATTCTCTGTGAGCTTGAGAGAATGTGCATTCTACACTGTTGGAGGACAGTGTATTGTATGTACAACTGAATTTATTTTACGAATCAAGGATATGTATTGTATGTACAACTGAATTTATTTTACGAATCAAGGATATGCCCCCTTTGAAGAGGCTCGGGGCTCTCTGTCACTGATGGTTTGCGGTCATGCTGTGAGCCCAAGCATGCTCAAATAAACCTCTTGCTTTTGCATGGACTTGGTCTCTCAGAATTTTCCTTGACAGGTGAAGCTGTCCTGATCTCGGACCCTAACAGGTGTCAGGATATGGGACATATGAGTTAACTAATTTTGTGGGTGCTTATGAAAATGACATGTGTGTAGGATGTGTTTTCTCCTCACCTGTGCTTGTGGTGGGAGGCTGATGCTCTTGCCTAGCAGGACTGCCTTCCAGATGCTGTGAATACACTCCTCCAAAATTTATTTGTTGACGTCTCCTTGTCTCCTTTGGTCATGACCTCAAAACCTTTGAGGCTCATGTGGTATTTGATGTGGACTGAAGCACAACAGTACCTGTGGAGAGCTGCAGATATTTTTTTTGGAAGTAAAACAGATTATACTTGGAGAGCTTTTTGAAGGTGTGGAGGGGAAGTGAGTGAGGAAGAGAAGAAAATCAGAGAGAGGGAGTAACGCGTTCAAGAAAGAACACAGGCCTCTCCGCCCTTGGGGAGAGCCCCTACACACATCCCAGTATTAGACATGGAAGTATGAAAGTACACATCTCAAGAGGGCGACACATGTGCTGGGGCACTCCATGTGCTTGGCCCCCTGGGGATAAGGAGCAAGTGGGATCAGGCAGCATATACATCGCTGCAGAGATTTTTTTCAAAGAACCACTTTGCATATTCTTTGTTCAAACCTTTACTCAGTTGCCCAGGGTGTCTGCAAAACCGATGTCCCCAAATCTCTCAGATTTGAGTATCAGGAATCCTTTGTTCCTCTCAGGAAGTTGCTAACAATCTTCTCTCTGTGCCTGTAAATCACTGTCCGGGACTCTGTGGAAGAAAGGATGCAGTGCATGTGTCCTGAGCAGGCCCGGACACGACATGCCGAGATGGACCACAAGGACAATGTGAAACGTTTCAGAACAAGCACATTATTTTCAGGATCAGTGAGTTTTTTCTTCTTTTTGTTTTCTTGTGTGTATCAATTTGGGAAGGGGCACACGAAGAAGTGTTCTGCGATGAGTCGTAGTGGGGCACCAGGGACCATATGGGTGATGGGGATGGAGTTCAGGTGAACACTTCATACAAAACAAATGTACTTTCCACTGCACTATCACTAGGGCCCAAAAACCAGTACTTTGACACCATGAAGGCTTGTACTATCATTCTAGAGAGGGCAAACTCACAGTATTCCACTAGTATCAACAATACTAGAATTTTTTTAAGTTTCAAATGGACTCATTTCAGTGCCCAGGGAGACTAATTTCCTCCACTTCCAGCATCAGGCTCTGGATTTCCTCCTGAGTTGTCGAGAGACATAGATGTGGTGATTGGGATGGAGCCTGGATCTCCACCGTTGAAGTCATATGCTTGCTACACTGAGCCTAAAAATATGCCTTTTCTATTCTGAATCTTGCCAGCTAACACATATTTCATGACTTCATTCTCAAATGAAATTGCAGCAATGACAACTCCTGAAGCTGTGGTTTGAGTTCTGAAATTGAACACAGCAAGCCAGATAAGAATTAATCCTATAGACCCTGGATGAATAGGCCAGCAGGTGGATCTCTGTGGTTCTCACAGTAAAAACAGGCCCACAGAAAGGGGAAGATCCTCTTGAAGGAACACCATGAGGAACCTGAGAGTCCTCAAAGTAATTTTTGGGCCTTTGTATTTGTCTAGAACCAGTGATATCTGGGGGAGCATGGAGTGCTGGGGATCAAACCATGGTCGGTCATGGGTAAGATCAACACCATCGCCGCTGTACTGTTGGTCCACCCAAACCAGCTTTGACAATGGCTCACTCATTCATGTTTAAGTATGAAGGCTGAAGTAAATCTCTTAGTGAGTCAGGGTGAGAACAGCAGGTAGGTACACAGGGTGACAGGGAGTGATCACTGAGCACCGCACAAAGGAACCCCTGATGACCGTCAGGAAAAAACCTCAGCAACACCAGGCCCCACAACAAAATAAAAGTACTTTTTTTCAGTTTGCTCAAAAACCAAGCTAATGATCCGAGGCAAAGACAAGTGTAGGACAGAGATGGTGGGGTGGGAGGTGGTTCTGCTGCTCCTGAAAAGGGCACCCTGACGTTGCCGGCTGTGCAGCCAGCGACAGAGGGAGATGGAACATGGAGGGTTCTGAGTCTCATGGACACATGACAGATGAAGAAGAATGGAGCAAAATGAAGAAACAAAGCAAGTTTTCACGATGGACAGTTTAGGACAATGACAGTCAGCGTGAGCCTGACACACTGAACTGGATCCAGGAGCCCAAGGCAGACGGTGTCGGCAGCACAATTCACACAAGTTCAGGGCACCACACACTGCGCAGTATCCCTGCCAGTGAGGGACTGCAGACACTCACCTTTGTTGGGATCCGGGATCACCCCTGAAGATTCAGAGAGACAATGAGTCCAGCGGAAATGCAAACCACAGATCGAGATTTTATTATCCACCTAGCTGGGGCTAAAGCATCATAACACATAGGTCAGAGCTCAACACTGAGTGCTTATAGTCAAGGGTTTATATAGCCATCCTGGGCTCTCAGGCCCCAGAAGCAAGCTCAGAGAAAAGAAAAAAAAACTTCCAAAAGTAGATATAACTTCAAGCATTCAAAATGCAAACATGGGAGAAAAAAAAATAATCAACGTCATACTTCAAGAAAATATATTGTCCGTCAGATCCAGGATACATGAGACTTGTATATCAAGAAATTATTCCCATAATAAAAAAAATCAATCTCGGGGCTGGAGAGATAGCTCAGTGTGTAGGGCGTTTGCTTTGCATGCAGCAAACATGGCCAACACAGGTTCGATTCCCAGCATCCCATATGGCCCCCCGAGCACTGCCAGGACCAATTCCTGATTGTATGAGCCAGGAGTAACCCCTGAGCATCGCCGGGTGTGACCTTCTCCTCTTCAGTCAGGTGCCCTGATCCCAGCCTCAGCCCCATCTCAGATCTCGTTCCCACATCAGAAGGCCCAGTGTCAAACCTTGAACGATGTAACAACACAAAGTTGAGCTCTCTAGACAGATGGGAAAATGAGTCATCGGATCTTTCTTACCCACAACTCAGAATGAATGTCCTCATGGGAAATAACCCACTTCAGTGACCACTGCAGGATCATGGGGGAAAGTTCACTGGGACAAGGATCACGATTTTTTCTGTTTAGTTCTGTGGTTTTTCAAGGTTTGGTTTCTGCACTATACAGCCAGTGATGCTCAAGGCTGACTTGGGTCTGCACTTAGGGATCACTCCTGGCTGGCTCAGGGTCCTCTATGGGTGCTGGGGATGGAACCCGGGTCAGCAATGTTCCAGGCAAGTGCCTTAGCATCTCTCTGTGGCTTCATGAAATCCTTGGAGTGGGGAAGAACTGCACTGGATTCAGGATGTGAAAAGGGGCCTTGTTCAAGGAAGGGAGTATTGACAACCAAGCTGTGGGCCTGAGGGGATGGATCTAGAAAATATTTGAAACATGTGAGGAGCTCTAGACCTCACGAACAAGAAGTTGAAGGAATGGGAGATGAGGTTTTAAAGATGGTTACTTCTGTTTTATCTCTCTGACAAGAACACTGGCTACTTTGTTTCTAACCTTTTCAAAAGGAGTGACAGTATTCCTGCATGAGTGCAAAGGTGGTCCTTTGGGTCTCGGTTCTAACAGAAAAAGTGGTTGATGTGGGTTTTGCTGTTTTCATGAATGTCTTAGATTCTTACCTTTCCGTTAACTGAGGAATACATAAGATAGTAACTTATGGCTTTGCTTTTTCAAAGAAAACCCTGAATATTGCCTACGTCTATACACAGGAAACTTTAATCCTGAATGTTGCCTACATCTATACACAGGAAACTTTAATATGGGTCTCTGCCCTAGGAGATAGAGTGCTTACTTTTCTGATCCAGTGCTAACGGTTTTTTTTTTTTCTCTTAAGAAAAGCACGAAGTGTCAGATCTGTGCCTGAACAAAAAGCATTGGCTTTTTGGGTTCTTCTCTAATAAGATGTAAGTTTTAAATGTCCAGTGCTTCCCTTAGTCTCTTAGTGCTCGAGTGGAATCCAACTCAGGTTGGCTGTGTGCCAGGCAACTGCCTTATCCACTGTACTGTCACTGTGGCCCCAGGAACTAAGGTTGGGGGTGCATGTCAGAGTTGAGAAACCTGTGCTCTCGAAAAAACCCCAGGACACCCCGGCTCCTGGCTCATTAGAGGTCCAGAAACACTTGCTCCAGACCCCTGGAACTTGGCTACGTTCCCCCACACACTAGTTTCCGGTTTCCCAGTGTGCTCCTGCCAGTCATAAATTATGGAGCGATAGCACAGCGGTAGGGCATTTGCCTTACAAATGGCTAACAATGGCCGACCAGAGTTCGATTCCTCCGCCCCTCTCGGAGAGCCCGGCAAGCTACCGAGAGTATCTCACCCGCACGGCAGAGCCTGACAAGCTACCCATGACGTATTCGATATGTCAAACACAGTAACGAGTCTCATGATGGAGACGTTACTGGGCCCGCTCGAGCAAATCGATGAACAACGGGAGGATCGTGACCGTGACCGTGACCTCAGATTTCCTCTTCATGCCTGTCGCCCTGAGTTCTGCAACTCCAGAGAGCATCTGATTGGCTGCCAGATAAACTTGCTCAGCTTCTGAGGGTCAACTTCTTAGTCCTGCCCTAGTCAGAGAACGCAGGGGCCCCAGGAAAACTCAGCAGCCCCCTTTTTCAGCAGGAAGTCCATACAGAAGATAGAACTTTGCTCTTGATCCTGAAGGGAATTGTGGGTACCAGCTGACAGGGGTGGGGAGTGTGTGTGTGTGCGTGTGTGTGTGTGTGTGTGTGGAAGGAATGCTGCCGTGGGAGAAGTTTGAAGAGACCAGGACAACTGATTGCTTTAATGGGTTGTTCTCAGTCTTGCTTCCTGTCACAACAGGTCATGGAGAGCTGGGAGGGGAGGGGGCAAAGCAGCAAATAACAGGAACACCCCCGATCTCTCGAGCTGGGCAACACTCTATTTGCTCCTCACCCCTGGCCACAGAGAGAACAGGGTAGCAAAGTTCCATGCCCATGTGCACGCGACTGTTAATAAAGATGAGGAAAGCTCAGGAGCTTGTCGGGGACAGTCCCAGACAAGCCCAATAAGATAAGCAGCAGGGTCCAACAGGGAGGAAATAGGTGACAGCTTCCAGGCCAGCACAGGTTCCAGACCCAGGAGAGTGAACGGTGCAGAGACAAGACAAGGTCATCATGCACTGGAGGCGAGGAGACGGCGAGGGACAGGACCAGACCATCGTACACTGGAGGTGAGCAGACGGCGAGGGACAGGACCAGGCCATCGTACTCAGGACTCGCCATCGTGGGACAGGACGAGTGACGTCATAAATGGGCAGGAGGAGATGCTTGGACTTTGGGGTGGGCGATGTACAGTTTTGTTTTCCTTGACTGACTTGAATGTACAGTAAACTCACTTCTTAAGCCTTAGAATTTTGTGTGGAAGTGGTTCATTCATTTGTCAAAATCCTACAGAATCAGGAACGCGTCCACTGTGGAGGTAACGGGACTCCCTAAGGTACAGACCTCACCAGAAAGTTCCTCCTCTGTAGAAGTGGGACAACACAGACTGGGGTAGTCTCCTGTCCTTTGTTCTCCCTTGTTCTGTGCTTCTGCTAGTGTTCATCACGTTGGGTCTCTTTCCTAGATTCCTCCATGCAAATGTGAACGTGCATTTGCCACTCTTTGTTTCTGAGAGATTGTTTACTCTCTATGGGAAGCGGCTGCGGGGCTCCACCACCCCAATCCTGGAGATATTCCAGCAGCCGGAAGAGTCCTCCAGCACCCACATGCTCCCGTGCTTCCCTCTGAGCAGGCCCACCAGTTTGCATGTTAAGAAATTAGATAAGAGCCGAGTGAGTGCTCTGCATGCCAGAGACCCAGGTTGGATCCCTGCAATGCCTGGTCCCCCACTAACTGTCAGGAGTGACTCTCCTAGAGCACAGGGCTGGAAGTAGCCTCTGAGTGCAACCAGAGAACAAGAAAGGGTTAAAAAATTGGACCAACCCCTTTTATGGTTATTATTTTTAAAAATTTGTTTTAATTGAATCCCAGTGAAATACAGTGACAAAGTTGTTTATGATTGGATTTCGGTCATAAAATGTCCCAACACCTGCCCCTTCACCAGTGTACATTTTCTTTTTTTTTTATAATTTCTTTCTTTATTGAATCACTGTGGGAAAAGTTACAGAGCTTTCGGGTTTAGGTCTCAGTCATGTAAATATCAAACACATTTCCCTTTACCAATACTTATTTTTAACCGCGAACCCCAATAGAACCCCACCTCCCACCCCTCCCAATTCCTGTGAGGCAGATGAGTTCTAGTTAATACTCTATCTACTTTGACTAGATACATTGCTTTGATAGAAGATGCACAGTTATTGTATAGAGTTTACGACCCCTCCCCCAATCAGACATCCTGAATCAGCGTTGTGAAATGATTTGCTTTCTACAACTTGGTTTAAGAATAAAATGATGTCGCGCGGCTGCTATTGATTTCTGCTATTTTACTTATTAACCCTGGAAGAATTTCTATTAAAAGTTAGATAGTTAAGAGATTGGTTTCTGTGCTCTGGAGTCGTGGCCGTGCCGGAGAGCCGCTCGTGGGGGGCAGCTGGCGACCTCGGTCAGGCGTGAAGGACGGCCCATTACGCCCCCCTTCCCATGAGGTCCCTGCCGCTCCCACCCCCGGCTCAAAACTGCTGTCCACAAGGCTCCCGTGCAGCCGCCATCTTTCTTTCCCCAGTGTACATTTTCGACCACCGGTTCCCTAGTTTCCCATTGCCCACCCCCATCTATGGCAGGCACTTTTCTTCTCTGTTTCTGTCGATTTCTGTTTCTCTGTCTCTGTCTCTATCTCTCTCTCTCTCTCACCTTTTGGGCAAAGCTGATTTGAGCCCAGTCCATGTTTCAGGAATTCTTGTGATTTTATTATTTTTTCAATATTTTTGATTTGCTTTTAGACCGCGCGCAAAGATACTCAGGGGTAACTCCAGCCTCTGCATTCAGAAATGCTTGGGAGACCATCTGGGATGCTGGGGTTCCAATCCAGGACAGCCACACGCAAGGCCAATCGCCAACTCACTGCACTATCACTCCGGCCCAATTCCTGTGACTTTAATCCTCCCATCTCCTCTTCATCCTCAACTCCCACCACTTTATACCTTTACACCTGTTACCAGCTAATCCTGAATTTTCTTTTTTTAAAATTTTTATTAGTTTAACACCATGAGGTACAGTTGTAGACATACAAAATTTTTGTGCTTGGGTTTCAGTTATACAATGATCAAGTACCCATCCCTCCACCAGTGCCCATTTTGCACCACTACGGGTCCCAGTATCCCTCCCACCCCCTATCCCCCCCATCCCACCCTGCCTCTGTGGCAGGGCATTCCATTTTGTTTTCTCTCTCTCCTTTTGGGTGTTGTGGTTTGCAAAAGAGGCATTGAGTAGCAATCATATTTGGTCTATAGTCTATTTTCAGCATGCTTCTCCCATTCTGAGAGGATCTGTAAGGGCCACCCAGGCTAATAGTCATGAAAGAGTTAAGTGGTAGGAAAGAGTTAACCAGAAAACACTAAAAGCTGTAAAAGCTAGAGTTGCAAAAGCTGGCTCAGAATAGATAATGTAACTCCCACCTGCACCCTGTTATGACCTTGTGGTTAGGCCAGATATGGGGACATGTACTCAGATGTTCCGAAGGGACATCAAAACCCCCATAAAATCCAAGTGAACTACTTACATTTCAGAACAGAAATGCCTCAATGTGGTCAGTGAGCACTGTTGGACAGAGAAGTAAAAAGATGGACTGGGTGTGTGGTCAGTGTGCAGGACACACAGGCGAGGGTTCTGATGCCCTGAGCACCAGTGGATGTGTCTCCTCAAAACTTCAAGAAATCTGCTGACTGTGGGGAGGAAAGAAGGGAGGGAGAGGGAAGAAAAGTGTCTTCTGTAGAGGCAGGCTGGGTGGGGGATGACGGGAGGTAACCTGGCACACTGGTGCTGGGAAATGTACACTGGTGGAGGGATGGGCGTTGGAACACTGTATGACTGAAAATCTTAACGTGGACATCTTTGTAAGGGTCTATCTCACAGGGTTTCAATAATAAAATCTTTAAATAAATAAATAAATAAAATAAATATCCAGCCTATTACCTATAGCTCCAACATCCGTTTTCACCTACAGATTACTGGGGTCTTGTCTCGACTCTCAAAAAAGAATTTCAGGAGTCGTATTCATTGTTTAATGAAGACAAGCAGTGAAGTTGAACAGATTTTAATTGGAGGTTTTGAAGGGAAGGAGGGAGAGAAAGTTGGAGAGTGGAGAGTAACACAATCAGGAGGCATCCTGGGCTTCTCCAAGGGCAGAGAGAGCACTACAGACACCCCAGTATCAGACAGGAAAGCATGAATGTCCACATCTCTAGAGGGGATATGTGGGCGACACATGTGCTCACCCATGTGGGTACAAGCAGCACATGGGCTCAGGCAGCATTTGCGCGCCATTCCTTTGTTCAAGGTGGCCTTTATAGGGTTTCTCCAGCCTGCACTCATGTGGGGTTTTAAGCTAGGTAAAAGTCCGTTGTTGGTAAGGAGGTTGCCTAGGGACGTTGGGAGAGGTGATGGTCTTCTTTGAAATTTTTTCCCTGGCCTTTTATTTCTGCAGGAGCTTCTCTGGCCATAAGTGAGGGTCTGATCAGGCCTTAGTTTCCGTTTTCTGCAGGGTTGGCCTTCACAAACTTACAGCTATTCCCGGGAAATTTACTGGCATTACCTTGGTAGAGAACCTTCCCTATCTGTCTGCCTGCCTACATAAATTCCTTCCAAACCATTAGGAGGTCCTGGATGTTAGGACTTCAACATAGGAAGTGTTGAAGGGGAGAAGGGCAGATAATTCAGCCCCGGGAGTACTGTTACACAGCTTCTTTGCAATCACATTTTTAAATGAAGAGCTAGTATGGATATTGCCTGGCATATGGTGGGCACTGGTTCATATCCCCATAACTACATACAGTGCTCTGAGCACCTTCTGTAGCAATTCCTGAGCACCGCTGGATGTGGCCCAGCCACTCTCCAAAACCACAGAAATAACATTGTATTTAGTAAGCATGGGATTTTTTTCTGGACATTGGAAAAAGATGACACAATTACTTTGAGAAAAGTCTTTTAAATCAGGGTAGTAGAGATAGTACAGCAGATAAGCACTTGCTTTGCACCCAGTCAATCCTGGGTTCGAACCTCAGCATCCCATGATCTCCCACGCATCGCCAGGAGTGATTCCTGAATGCAGAGGCAGAAATAACTCCTGAGCATCGCTGGATGCGACCCAAAAAGCTAAAAAAATGGTGGGGGCCAGAGAGATGGTAGCATAAGTAAGGCATTTGCTTTGACACAGCTGACATGGGTTGGAGACCCAGAACCCCATATGGTCCCCAAAGCACTGCCGTGTATGCCCTCTGAGCCTGGCCCCAGCAGGATTGATTCCGGAGTGCAAAGGCAGGAATAAGCCCTGAGTACTGCTGGCTTTGGCACCCACTCCAAAGATGGAAATACTAAGCACCCAGTGCTGCCCAGGTAGCTGATTACTGCCGGTGGTAGCAAGGAACCATGTGATACTGGAGGTGAGCTCAGAAAATCATCTACAGGCATAGAAAGCCTTGATCACAGAGATTGAATTGACACATCTGTCATTCATAAACCTGCTCACCCTGACATCGACCTTTCTGTTCAATTCACAAAACAGACTTGTTTTTTGGGGAGTTGAGGGTAAGGGTACAGCCAGAAATGCCCAGTGGCTCTGAAGGCAGGATCACTCCGGGTGGACTTGGGAGGGGAAGCTGGGATCGT
>NW_026606495.1:0-51332 GCF_029834395.1 Sorex fumeus | reverse complement strand
GATCCTTCTAAGGACACTGACAGGACTTGTGTTGGTAAGTAAAACATTGCCTTTCTCTTTTCTTTATGTCCTTTTCATAGTGACTTCAGAGCAATGTCCTTTTTGTACAGACACAGGAAGACAGTGAATGGTATGCTTTTGAAACTTGAGGGTTAACTGACTCCAGATATTTGCTCCTATTTCCTTGACTGAAGCCTTAGTTGTCCTTAGTTCCTAGCATCCCAGAAGGAAAGTCCAAACCAGAGACTGGACCGACCCAGGGCAGACACTGTGCTCCCCGGCATCAAAATGGTCCAGGCGAAGTGCCATTAATACTTCACTATAAGTCAAGAGCATCGTCATGGGCAAATTCTGTCTTGATTCAAGAGTAACAAGTGGATTAGGACCCTGCTGTGGTTAGGAAATGCATTTTTAGGAGCTTTTTTGGTAGAGTAATTAGGATTTTCTCAGTATAGTATCATATCATCTGCAAATAGTGAACACTTGACTTCTTGCTTTCCTATATAGATGCTTTTGTTATCTTTTTCTTGCCTAAGTACTATGGCAACCATTTCCCGTACTATATTGAACAGGAGTGGTGAGAATGGGCCACCTTATCTTGTGCCTGATCTTAGAGGTAATGCTTTTAATTTTTCCCCACTGAGATTAATTATTGCTATGGGTTTTTCTATATTGAGAAATGTTCCTTCTAATCTCATTTTGTTGAGAGTTTTTGTCATGCTCTATCTTGTCGAATTCTTTCTCTGAATCTATTGGCATGGGTTTTGGTTGGTTTTTTTTTTTTTTTGAGGGAGGTGTTGTTGTTTGTTTGGTTTTTCGCATGTGTCTAACCAGTTTTCCCAGCAGCATTTGTTGGAACAGGCTCTCCTTACTCCATTTCATATACGTAGCCTGTATTATGAATTAACTGCCCTTACATTAGAGGGTTTACCTCTGAGGTCTTAACTCTGTTCAGGTGGTCTGCTTGTTCTAGTATCATGTGCTTTTGATCACTAAAGTTTTGGGAAAAGACAAGTTTGAGAGCAATCACTCCCATCATTTTCTCAGCAATGCTTGGCTTTTCTGATAACTCTTTCCTTCTCCTTTTCTGTTTGTTTCTTGGGAGAGTGGTGTCTGTTGCACACTGGGCTGTCCACATGACTTATTTCTAGATCTTTGATAAGGGATACCCCCTGAGATTTACTGAAGGAGTTAAAAGATATAAGCAGTGCAGAGGATTAACTAGGTACTGACCCATGTGCCTGACAAGCCAGTGCCTTAACCCCTACACTGTCTTTCTGACCTCTGGTAGTTTTTTGGTTTTATAAGAATTTTAAAAGTATTTTGTATATGTCCATAGAGATTGCCATAGACATTTAATTTGCGAATGCATTGTGTCTGAAGGTTGGTCATCTTAACGATGTTGATATTTCCAAGGTATGAACATGGAATATGTTACCATCTCCATGTTGTGTTCAATTTCTTTTATAAGTGAAATAAAAGTTTCATCAGATATTTCTTTGATTTGCTTCGATTAACTGGTTCTGAGATACTTGGGTTTTTAAAGACACAATCATAAATGGGGTAAATTTTTTTTATCTATATCATTACGTGTTTACATAGGAAGCAACTGTTTTAAGTTAATGTTGTTGTTTTGTTTTTTTCGACATGGACTGTGTAACCTGGTATTATACTGTATAGGCTTGTAGTTTCTTGGGGTTTTTATCTTTAGGTTTTTACACGTACAATATCATGTCATATGTCCACTGCACCACTGTCCTCGCGATGTCCATTGATTTGCTCCAGCAGGCACCAGTAACGTCTCCATTGTGAGACTTGTTGTTACTGGTTGTTTTGCATATCGAATATGCCACAGAGAGCCTGCCAGGCTCTGCCACGCGGGCAGTATACTCTTGGTAACTTCTGGGCTCTCTGAGAGGGACACAGGACTCTAATCCGGGATGGACACATCAGCAAGGCAAAGCCCCACCACTGTGCTATTACTCCAGCAAGTCATATGTTATTAGTAAATTTTGAGTTTTTTTTAAAATTTATATTAGTGAAACACCATGAGGAACAGTTGTAGACTTACAAATGTCTTCCTTATGTCTTTGAGTCTTCTTATTAGGTACTCTTTCAGCTGGCATCCTTTGGGCTTCTTGGATCTGGATGCCTGCATTCTCAGCTCTGGGAACTTTTTTTTTTGTCTTTTAAACAATTTTCTTAATGAATTAGTGTGAGGTACAGTTAAACTTACAAACTTTCATGCTTATGTTTTAGTCATACATTGATCGAGTACTCATCCCACCACCAGTACTCATTCTCCACCACCAGTGTTCCATGTATCCCTCCCACCACCCCCACCCCATCCCCATCTCCCCTCTGTGACAGGCGCATTCCCTTTTACTCTCTATTTCTCTCCTTGAGGGTGTTGTGTTTGCAATGCAGATATTAAGTGGCGATCATGCACGCTCTATGGTCTACTTTCAGCACACATCTCCCATCCCTAGCGGGCCCTCCAAGCACCCTTTACTTGATGGTCCCTTCTCTACGTGAACTGCCTTTTCCCCCAGTATGCGGGGACTGCTTCCAAGACGTGGAACAATCCTCCTTGTCCTTATCTTTACTCTCCTTGGCTGTTAGTCTCCCATTGTGTTATTTTATATTTCACAAATGAGTGCAGTTTTCTAGGTCTGTCCCAGTCTTTCTGACTCATTTCACTTACCATGAGTCTTTCCATGTTGATCCACTTCGATGCAAATTTCATGACTCCATTTTTTCTAACAGCTGTGTAGTATTACTTGTGAAGGTGTGCCCCAGTTTCTTTAACTAGTCATCTGTTCTCAGGCACTTGGTTTTTTTCTAGATCCTGGCTATTGTCAACGGTGCTGCAAAGAACTTACTGTTGCAGATGTCATTTCGACTATACTTTTTCTGCATCTCTGGGATATACTCCCAGAAGTGGTATTGCTGAGTTAAATGGGAGCTCAATTTCTCATTTTTTTTTGAGAAATATTCATACTAGGGGTATGGTGCCGCCAGCAGGTCAAACTGTGCCTGTGAGTGGAGTGCATCAGCCACCTGATGGCGCCTTCAGATTTTCAGATACCCCACAATTGCTGCATGCCTTTGGCCAGACCTCAAAAACTTAGGGCAAAGTTTGCCAAGAAAGTTAATGGCTGAAAGTTAGGTGTGTGGGAGACACACCCACAAACTACCTCGGGCTCACCTATATAATTAGAGGATTGGCCTCTCTGGTTTCTGATCGAACTGCTTAACTGCTATGATCCCAGAGACTCAGAAACAAATCTCAAACACCAATGGCTTTTGGCTGAAGTGCGTCCAATCCCTGCTGTAGGTCACAGGCACTGGGCCACCAGAGGTGGAAATAGGTTTCGTGCTTTGGCCTGTTCCCCTGGCAGCTCAGTGGGCGCCATCCTTCAGATTGTCCTATGAAATAAATAAAAACAGTTAGTATTAAATTTTAAAATATTTACATAATAAAAGATTGACAACAAATGAAGCTGCCTCTTCCTGTGTCTCAATGGGAACAAATTGCTGGGCTCTTACTGGACCTGTGAGTCAGATTCCCAGACCATCCTAGCCACTGCCGTCAAGGGCATTCTGGCCTTGGCAGAAGGCCTTGCAGCCTCAGCTCTCGCTGTAGGAGTGCTTATCCTAGCTGAGCCCCTGCGGGAGATAAGCTTCATGTGGAACTCGGTCCCTTTGCTACTCAATGGGCCTGTTTGCACCCTCCATCCTCCCATTTTTCCTGTTTCTTTCACAAGTGAATTTCCTGTATGCTAATAGCCGTCAGCCCCCAGTAAGTTGCTATCCATCCAACACCACGTATGTTCCTTGGTTCAGGGTCTTTGCTGGTAAGGAAACACAGGGCAGGGAAATATGACTCAGTCTATAATTTAAAGAAACATCATCTTCCTTCTGTTTTCTCTCCTTGGGTCTCTTGATCTTTTCAGGCGCACCTGACTTCCCTCTCTGGATGACAGAGCCCTAGTGAGGAAACACTCTCTAGACTGTTGAGAACAGAAACAGGAAGGGGAAGGGGAAGGGGAAGAGGAAGGGGAAGGGGAAGGGAAAGGGAAAGGGAAAGGGAAGGGAAGGGAAGGGAAGGGAAGGGAAGGGAAGGGAAGGGAAGGGAAGGGAAGCATAAGGGAATTGGCTGGAATCTGCCTCCCCGCCCAGAAGCAAGGTGGCCACTGCTTCAGAGATTATTGGAAAGCCAAGTATGAGCCAACGGTGATAGGGCACCTGCAGTCTCATGGGAAGGGGGACGGTACAGGTTCATCCTTCACACCCTTGGGGTCACGAGATGCCCTCACGAGCGCCTCTCCGGCACAGCCATAACACCAGATGCACAGAAACCAATCTCATAATTATCTGGCTCTTTCTAAAATCCAAAATCGCGCAGCCACTATAGCGGCCGCACAACATTATATGATTCTCGTCACTAGCTATAGAAAACAAGGGATTTCACGATGCCTTTTCAGCAATTCTGATTGTTGGTGGGAGGGAATTCTAAACAATAATGGTGCATCTTTTGTCAAAGTAATGAATGTAATCAATGTAGTGAAGAGGTAAGTAGAAATCATGTGCCTCACAGGCATTGTGTGGGGTGGGGGGTATATTGGGATTCTTGGTGTTGAAAAATGAGTTCTGGTGAAGGGAATGGTGTTTGATCATTGTATGACTGAGATTGAAACCTGAAAGCTTTGTAACTTTTCCCACAGCGATTCAATAAATAAATATAAGAAGAAAAAATAAATAAAATTATGAACAAAAGTAAGGTGGAGTTCATGTCCAATTCAATCCGTTAATAGGTGGCTTGATAAATAGCAGTGCTGCTAGATTAAAAAAGGAACAAAAGGGAAGGGAAAAGGAAAAGGAGAAAAGAAAAGAAAAGAAAAGAAAAGAAAAGAAAAGAAAAGAATAATTGGTGTTGGTATAAGGAGTCCTGTTCTATTAGTAATGCTAATAGGGCAGAGCTGGGATCCTTGGAGACGCTCTATGGTTCAGAGGACAGTAGGGCTGAGGTGAGTGAAGAAAGGACATCGCACTCTCACCAGGAGCCGTCTTGGTAGTCAATTCCTTGTGCATATGGTGACACTGTGACATTTCCTGTAACTCTTGTTTGCTTTGCAAGATCATAGGATCTGATCTGCTGCTCTAACCAAAGCAGCAGCATCTAGTCAGAGCACTGGCGGCTCTGCTGAGAACGGGATGAGACTGAGTGTGAAAAGCAAGTGGTATCTGCAGTGGAACTGGGAATGGGAGGAGCAGTCTGTGGACCTTAATATGTGCTGCCTGGGCTGTATTGTCAGGTTTCTAGTGAGTTCTTGCTTCTGCAGATAATCCCTCATGCTGGGAGAGACTGAACTGCATGAAAATTTGGGATGTTGAGAGTCCCAGAGCTTCATGACACCAGTGTCAGTTTAGAAATGAGGTGCAGGGTGACAGACAACAGAAAAGACTGCTGAATCCCAAAATGTCACACAGAGGTATTATCTCTTTCATTATCCTCCGTTATTGATTCTCCACAAAGGCAAAGGTAGAGGTTTTCAAGGCCTTGAATGCAGCCGTGAATCCAAGGTACTTGTTTGTGCTCACTCAAAGGGTTCTCCATTGCCACCATAGTGGCCCATAGCGCCCCCTGAGGAACCTCTTGAGAATTAGGCTTATCCGCTTCCAATATATCCCAGAATAACCAATAGGAGGTTTGAGACAGTTTACAAATGTGTGCACACTCAATATAAGAGCTCTGGGAAGAATGTGTTAAAACAAGGACCACGCTTATCTGACACCAAGACATTTAACAGCAAGAAGGGAGCAGTGGACAGTGGTAGGGCCCAGAACTGCCCCATCTGTGACCTGGGCTCCCCTGTTGGAGCGTATGGCAGTTGGGTACCTTTCTTAACTGAACCCAAGCACTTCTATTAAGTTCCTAATAGGACTACGGAAGCTCGGATCTCACTCTAGGTGGCAGAGCTCATGTCTTCTCAAGTTCAGAGGCTATCTTCATGTTCTCTCTCAAAAGGAACCACCAAAGAAAGTAAAGAGGTACAGCACACGGCCCAGTAGGTGCTCTATGAATTCTCTATTCTTAAATTTCAGAACCGTGAAACGTGAGTTAAAACAAGAAAGGTATGAAAATTAAAGTTGGAAAGGTTATATGACCTATTCTAGATTAGAGTAAGGGTAAAGTCAATGCCAGTTTAAACCTAGCTATGTGTTTCAGCATCAGAAAGGGGGTCTCTTAGAGTATATTTCCAAGGACTCTGAATGATCTAGAAATGGTAATCTAGTCGAATAGCAATTTATTTATTAAAATCATGCATAGCATAGTAAAAAAAATCCAATCTCAGAAAATAAATAAATATGTTAAAATAACTGGAAGACCCCGGGTCAGGTAGAAATTCATCTTAAAGTGCATTTGGGAAAGAACCCAAAAAACACTTTCCTTTGTATAATAATAACGCTCTTGCTTGTTTATAACAATGCCTGTTGCAAGCCGGGTAGCCCTGTCACCTCTTCTAGTTCTGCAATGGAGGCATTTATGGGACTCTCCTTTTTTAAGCCATGTTACTCACTTGTGTCTACAATCTCTCATTTCTTACAACAGTGACCAAATGACAAACCCTTGTTTTCTAAGCTGTCTGAAGAACACATAGTGACTGACCCTCAGCCTTCCCTTTGTCTTGGTCATTTTGGCTAGTTGTTGGAAGATGGTGGTTGTGGCAAAAGAACACATTTCTTTTTCTCTTTTTTCTTCTTCAAAGACATAACCTGATTCTGGTAACTATACCTAAAGCATAGAATCTGAAACAGGTACAAACCAGGTAAAAATTTCTCTATTTAATGTCAACTCATATAAAAAATAAAAGTGCACTGAGTCTAGGGGGCGGAGAGATGTACAGAGCAGAAGGTAAATATCTTGCACACAACCAACCCAGATTCAACGCCCTAGAATTGCGAGATGCAGCCGGTCGTAGCCCTGGACATCACCATGAGCACTGACCGCTGTTGCCCTGGAGGCTCCCTGTCAGGGCCCTGCACATCCCCGGAGGCCCTTAGTACTTAGTAATACCAGCATGGCTCCTGTGATTCCAAGCACCTGAGATTCTGAACTCTGGCATTGAATCATCATCTTGATTGACAAAGTGTCTGAGGTTCTGTCACTGAGAATGCCCCGGCTGGACTCCTGAATGTCACTGGGAGTAAATAAATAACAACATAGAAAACATTATTTCAGAGTTTCAAAACAATTGCCTGTTTCAGGAAATATGCCTCTTGTGATTACTGATGCTAAATTTCTGACAGCTTCATTGCTTCACCTTCATTGATCATATTAATGCAAGTAAAATACCAACTAACATTCTGACTGAAACTACATTTACTGATTGATAAAGAAATTCGTTACTGAATCAAATATAGATAGGCATGTATTGACATTTAAATTGCTAAATTGTAATTCAATGAGACCATATACTGAACATGAGTAAACTTGTTTTAAACAATATCATAGGAAAACCAAGTATTTACATAGGATTGGTAATAAGTATTTTGTATTTTATAGCTTCCCATTACTTACTACTCTAAACTATAGTGTTAATAAGTTTGTGGTAATTGTATATAGTTCCCCAAACGAGTGATTTGTTGACTTTTGCCTTCACACTCCTGGTCATGAGTCATATGTCACTTGCTTGTCTTTCCACCCTCCATGTTCCACCCTCCCCCTGCTTTTCCTTTCCCTACTTATTTATTTAAAAGGATTACCAACCAGTGAATATAGTAAAGAAATATCATGGCAGCTAGGAACAAAATACTCCAACTGCCTTGAAAATCAGTGCCTAGATTGCAGATGGTTCCTGTTCGGGTTTGCTGCATGTCTTTGAATCTCTGAGCCAGGTGGCATATGTGGTCATCTTCTCCTCCTCTGACTGATTCTAGGCAAGCAGGTTTCTCTGATTTAGAGATGCATAGTATTCTTTTCACAGTATAAATCCATCAGTCTTGCATTTCTAAATAGATGACAGTAGAAATAGGTTCTTTCAGTCTGAGGTTTTAATATTGTGAGTTTCATTATTCTTAGAGCCTCAGTTTTGTAGTCATTACAGCAGTAATAGCCGTTTCCATAGTCTTGTTCAGATGACATTTAAAATTGGATCTCGGAATCCAGAGTATTTGATCTAAAAAAGAAAATGTAAATTAGAAACAACAAAAAATGCTGCTTTGAGTTCCAGTGTGTTTCTGTCATTAAGGTGATGAATTTACAGCGATTCTAAACTATTTTCTTTATCATCTAACTTTATGAATAAGACTTTTAAATTTAAGATAGATGTTTTGTATATTCTGGTTCAGGTATTTGTAAATGTTCAAGAATTTGTGCGATTTAAAAATGCACTAATTTGGCATCTAAATTTCAGTGGTTGTGTATGAGTGATGATACAGATGCTAAAAGAAGCACGAGATGGAAAGAATAAAGTTAAAAATTCTATAACTTAGCTTCATTTTTCTGAATTTTTTCGTGTATATAGAGGTCTAGAAAATATACAAATAAAGCAGGTGCTACAATAATAAAACTGTGATAGAGAAAAATATGGACAGTATTGTCTCTGTTTATGGAGAAGGAGGAAGATCAGTGAATATATTTAATTTTGTTATTTTTACCTTTGGGTTACACCAAGCAGTTCTTAGGGTTTACTCCTGACTGTGCTGTATTCAGGGTGCTTCACTCAGATGTCACCCAGGTCCTCTGCATGCCAGGGAAGCTCCCTGCCCGCTGATATTAATTCTTGTTTGTTTTTTGCCACATTTGCCCAGCAATGCTCAGGGTCACTGCTGTCTCTGTGCCCAGGAATCACTTCTGGTGGTGCACGGTTACCATATCGGGATGGACCTACACCCTGCGCATGCAAGGCATGTGGCCTCCCTACCTTAGTACCGGCTGTCCTGTCTCCCGGGCCCTCCATGTCCCATCACTCGGCCCCTCCCCCTGTCCCATCTCATGGCCCCCCTGTAGATTGCAGACTACTAGCCATAAGCGTAGATCAGGGAGCCCAGGGGGAAAGACTGAACATGCTCTTTCCCAGAAGGTGCTGAGTGATCTGCAGGAGGGTGCAGTGCACTGAGGGAGGGGTGCAGTGTTCTGAAGGCGGGGTGCAGTGCAGATCCCGAGGTGCATGATCTGAGCTCAGGTGCTCTGTCAGCCAGCTTCCCTGTGCGCTGCGGGGTTGCAGTGTTCTCAGGCGCCCACCAAGGGCTTGGGCTTAAGGCTCCTGACCAGGCTAGAGGGTAGCCCAGGAGAAGGCAGGAAACGTTGGCCCCTCCCATCACCCTGGCCCTTGGCGGGGAAAACATGTGGGGAGAAGGCTCCAGAGCCTGGTCCCCCAGGCCGTCCCTGCCAAGTACCAGATCCTCACCACTCCCTGCAGCCTCGCCGAGAGGAGGGTGTGTTTTCTCCTCGGGTTGGCTCCTTGGCGATCCCCTGGGTTAGGCAGTTCCTGTCATCCCAAGGAGCAGTTCCTGAATAGGCCCCACCTGTTGGGTCCACAGGGACTGGGGGAGGTTCATAGGCAGGCCCTGTGCCGCAGAGCAAGTCCCAGCGAGGTGTGCGGAGAGATGCCCCTGCCCAGGCGCATTGGGGGTCCCCCACGCCAGGACGGGGGAGGGCGCAGCACCCAGGGTTAGCCGCAGTGCATGAAGATGTGGCTCCGATGCAGAAGATTTCCTTTTTCTCCTATGTTCTCTTCTTTTCTTCTGTGCTAGTGGATAAATGGCGAGCAGAAAGCGAGAAATCAAGCTACAGGGAAAGCAGGAGTTCAATCTGCATTCGCGCTCTTGGCAGACTGGCACACGGAGACAGAATTCAGCATCGATCCCAAGCCCAGGGCGATGAGATGCTGCTGCAGAAGAAGGGGCTGACAGGTATTGAGCCTCCCCTGCAGGAGCATCTTGGTTCCCCTCACGGCTGACCGCTTTGCTCTTGCCGCTGTCTCTTTTTAAACTAAGCTGATACGGTTCATGGACTGGAGCGATAGCACAGCGATAGGGCGTTTGCCTTGCACGCAGTCAACTGGCCCACTGGAGTTCGGCTCCTCCGCCCGCTCAGAGAGCCCAGCCAGCTACGGAGAGTATCTCGCCCGCAGGGCAGAACCTGGCAAGCCACCCATGACGTAATCAATATGCCAAACACAGTAACAACAAGTCTCAGGATGGAGAGGTACTGGGACCCCTCCAGCAAATCGATGAACAACGGGAGGACTGTGACTGTGACCTGTGATATGGTCCATCTGACTCGATCTCTCGTTAAATAGTGCTGGCTTCTAGTGATCGATGTTTACCAAGCCTGGAGTGGACCTTGCAAAGCAAAGCAAACTTTATTCCGAAATCTGAAAAATGAGCTGAATAAGATTACTGCATTTTGTTGTAGTAAGAATTTCCTTTCCATTAAACTGTCATTGTCTTGTGATGTTGTGTGTTTAAAGTAAGGACCATCTTGATTTTAGACTGTCAGCGATTTAAAAGAGCTGCTGGCTTGGCAGTTTTACCGTACAGTCTGGCTACCGGATCTAAAAAAAAAAAGATTTTGATGTCCTCTTATTTCGATAATTGACCATAGTAAAATTGGATAGAAAAGGAGAAAATTAGCACCTCTTTTTCTTTATAGCTGACCACTTTTTCGGTTTCTATTCCTTAGATCAAGGGTTACAAACATGGCTTTTCTATATTATGTAACACCCTAGGCATTTTGACAGCTCGCAGTTTTCCAGGGTGCTTGATTGATTTTCCCCTGTCCGGATTGTCATGTAGATGTGTGGACTCTCTGTGGGACCAACTCCAGGCAATGTGTGTGGAGGATGAGAAGGGTGAGAAAGGAGAATCTTACTATGATTTGTCAGCAACAGCGTTAGCTCAGCGGAGGGCTGCTTGAGGATTGGGGTCATGAACAAATGTGTTGATTTTTAAAACTGCATCAGAGGTGACAGGGTTAGAACTGTGCTTATGTACACACATGTCCTGTAGAAAATCACTGCCCCTCCTCCAAACCCCCAGAATGCCCAAGGCTTCCACCCTTGCCTCATGACCCCTCTAGTGACCCTCATCCTTCTTCCCTCTCTTCCTCTTAAAATCATTTCTGTATTCCAAATCCAGAATATTGTTGTCACTAGATACTTTTCATCCCTTGCTTTTTGTGGGGCCAGGGGTGCCTCCCCAGTGGTGCTCAGGAGGCCTTGGTGATCCCTGGGTGATCTGAGGAGCTGAGCCAGTGCTTCTGTGCCAGGGTCCAAGCATGTGATCCAGGCAGGCCCACGTTCTCATGTCCACCCAGGTCATTTCAGCAGCCCTTCAGAGCTGCCTTGGCATGCTCTGGGAAAACTAGCATATCTCACCAAACATCCCCCTTCAAAGTAGTGGAGGCGCGCCCTCTGGCGGATATTTTACTTTCCACAGTGAGCGTCAGAAAAGGACCTTCCTAGTCTTAAAAACAAGTGGAAACAAAGATAAATGTGACTGCACTAAAGGCAGAAGCTCTGAACTTCAACGAAATGATGACCAGAACATAAGTATAGCACACGAACGGGAAAAATATTTACGCAACATTTTTCTGAGAGCGGTTAATATCCCCTTGTGAAGAATTTTGGATATAGCCATTACTATAACATATTGCCACAGTGGTACGCAAATCTTAGTGGTAGCTGAGTATAATAAAAAGTTATTAGTTAGATAGAAAAAACGTTCAGAAATGTTTATCAGATGTTACTGAGTAATGAATTCGCTTGTGGAGTTCTAGTCCTAGTTTTTGAAGCACTATCAGGTTTCGTATTTGCATTTGGGAATAAGCAGCAATTCATCATTATTATTTTCTCTGTATATTGCTATTATTGTCATTTAATTAGTGATTCACTTTAAGAAATTACAAAAGAAGAATTGCAAAATTAAAAGTGAATTATTTCATTTAGGTAAAATTCACATCATGTTAAATGCCCGGGCCCCAAAGGAACCACAGCTGCTGGTAGTGCAAGACTGGAGGGCTGCAGTCAGGCGCGAAGGGCCCTGCTGCCAAGCAGTGGCCTCAGGGCCGAGTTCTCTGTCACTTGTTCTGTCTCTTGTGTTCTATCCCCAGCTGCAACTCCCCACTTCCAAATAACTTCACAATATCCTGTTTCTCAGTAATATAGCATATATACGATCAGCATAATTAAAAAGATGTGCTCATTTTATCTTATGGGTCTACACATCGGAAAATATCCCCATTGTATTTATAATATATAAAAGATATCTTATAACATGTATATATGTGTATGAATAACCTGATAACTTGTGTATAAAGAATATGGAGAGTATTTTTATTCTCCTAGTGTTATTCTGTCTATATGACAGGATACTCTATATGTAATATACATACTCAACTTTTGGTTTTGGTCCATAGTCTACTAACTTTTGATATGTTGCCAAGGAAAAGGCTGAGGTATAATTTTTGTTCCTTTGTAGATTTGGATGCACATCAGGACACTTGAAGAATATGTTTATGAGAGGGATAGCTTGGCTGTGTGTGCATGTCTACTATATTATTAAATCTGGAGAGCAACAGCATAACTTGATATGTAAAGATAAAGAGTATTGATTGTCTTCATGTTTAATAAGAAAACTTTTAAATTTTATTGCTCGAGAGAGAGATTGCTCGAAGGCCCTCCCGTTGATCATCGATTTGCTCGAGCGGGCCCAGTAACGTCTCCATTGGAGACTTTGTTGTTACTGTGTCTGGCTTATCGAATACTCTCGGTAGCTTGCCAGGCTCTCCGAGAGGGGCGGAGGAATCGAACTCGGGTCGGCCATGTTGGCTGCGTGCAAGGCAGACACCCTACCCGCTGTGCTATCTCTCCAGCCCTTTAAATTTTATATGAGAATGAAATACATTATGTTGTCATGATAACACATTTTGAAGTATGTGTAACAAATGCCTAGCAGTTTACAACATGTTGTTTTTATACAGATGATGTTTTCAATATCCTGCCAAGAAGAAGGTTTTAAAATATTGATGCAAAGACAAGTACTTTTATCAGAAGATGAAGCACAGAAACTGTGCAAGGAATATGACCATGAAGCTTATTTTGAAGACCTTATAGAAAACATGATCAGGTGAAATGATTTCAGGTTTAGAAAGTATGATATGTTTCTGAATCATTTAAATATTTTCCTAACCCTGTATTCTGTTCCCATGGACAAACCTATATAGTCTATAAATATGTGCAGGAGCCTTTTATTTATTTATTTATTTATTTATTTATTTATTTGCTACTATCCTACCCACCTCAAATCACAGCCCAAATTCTATCTACGCTAGTCCCTCTGGTGTGTCATGGAGTAATGGAAAGTCCCAGGTAAAGTTGCTGGAGCTCAGTTGAACCAAATCTAGAAATTCACGGTGTGCCACTTCAAGCAGAGAACTTTCTGATTTTCAAGGAATTTGATAATCATAAAGATTACTGGTCCTAGAAGCAAAATGGAATAACAGAAGTAAGATATCAGAAAACGAAGTCAAATCAAAGGTGGACTATACAGCCAGCAGGGCACATGCATATCCCAGCCAGAGTAGAACAGAAATCTAGGAAGCACCCCTGCAGACCTATGGCCCTTCCCTTGCTTTCCCTACTTCCGTCCTCTTGTAAACATTACTCGTATTCCAAGTGAAGGTTGACTTCTGAATCTTGATAAAGGATTACTCTGACACTTTTGATCCGAGTATCACTGAGTCATTGGGTCAGGCTCTGACCTGCCCGCCTGGTTGGCTGAGAACCACCAGAAATGGCCCGTGAGGTCTCTTGAGCATTGAGGGGCAGGGCTGCAAAAGAAAGTAAACAAATAAATGCATGTGTATTGCTTGTAACTAGTTATCTAAGGGGGTCATAAATTCAATATTTTTTTTTCTAACAGTGCTTCATCTTTAGTCCTTGCTTTGTCAAGAAACAATGGTTTCCGGTACTGGAAAGCGATAATGGGACCAAGTTTTGTTGATGAAGCCAGACAATATTTTCCAGGGAGGTTTCATGTTAGAGGTATGAAACATTTTCAATGGGAGGCATTTTAGTATTTTTAATATAAAGTCATGCCTGTTTTTTTTTCTTTTTGGGTCACACCTGGCGATGCTCAGGGGTTACTCCTGGTTTTGCACTCAGGAATTACTCCTGGCGGTGCTCAGAGGACCATATGGGATGCTGGGAATCGAACCTGGGTTGGCCGCGTGCAAGACAAATGCCCTACCCGCTGTGCTATCGCTCCGGATAGCACAACGGTAGGGCGTTTGCCTTGCAAACGGTCAACATGGCCGACCCGAATTTGATTCCTCCGCCCCTCTCGGAGAGCCCGGCAGGCTACCGAGAGGATCTCGCCTGCAGGGCAAAGCCTGGCAAGCTCCCCGTGACGTATTTGATATGCCAAACACAGTAACAACAAGTCTCATGACGGAGACGTTACTGGGCCCGCTCGAGCAAATCGATGAACAACGGGAGGACCGTGAATGCCTGTTTATTTATCAAATAAACTAAACATATTCCAAACTTACATCTCTTTCAAGACTGAAATTATTTTTTATGGATTCCTTTCAGATAGTATCAGCATCAAATTTATTTATGAAGGGTCTACAAATATTTTGTTGGTGTTACATTTTAGAAAGGCCAATAAAGCCATATGTTTCAAATATACCATCTGACATACTCCCAAATTATCCTCAAAAATTGGTTTTATTGTCATATTTATACTTGAGACAACTATAATACAGGAAACTGAACTGCCATTGTGTGATTAGCAAACAAATGTCGACAAAATTGTAATTTGTGCTTTAGCCCTGCTTGGGAGCATCCATGCCTTCTCTCTTCTTTACCTCTATGTGTCAATTACCATGTGGTTATCTTTAAAATTTTAAATTAATCACATCTTTCGTGCCTCCTACGAATCTGTCTACATCAGGGGTGATCTAATGTTGCTTGGTAAACTGTAGGTAATCTTTAAACAATGTTCCATTATCTTATGTTGTATTTTGTGATATTGTGCTTTAACAGTTTTAACTTCTTTATCTCAAAGTTTTTGTGATCAATTTGCAATGTAAAGTTTCCCTATCAACCAACTGAATGGGAGCATTTCATTAGAAGTTGCTGAAAGGGAATACAGTATTTCTTCCCCGCTGAATATACACAGCGGGTAGGGAATTTTCCTTGCATGCAGACGAACTGGCCAACCCAGGTTCGACTCCTCCACCCCTCTAGGAGAGCCCGGCAAGCTACCAAGAATATCTCTTCCACATGGCAAAGTCTGGCAAGCTACCCATGACATAATCGATACGCCAAACACAGTTTCACAATGGAGATGTTATTGGCCCCGCCCGAGCAAATCAATGAACAACCGAAGGACAGTGACAATGACAGTAACAGAATATACTTTAGCAATGATTAAACCTGACGTACCACTTGAAGAAAGAGGGAAGCCTTTTTAAATGTGTATATTATTCCCCAAACTTTGTTAATTTTAATCTATAGAAGTGTTGAGAAAATACTTTGATGAGCATTCATACACTTTTTAAAAAAACTTTTATTGGTGAAACACCATGCGGTACAGTTGTACACATACAAATTTTTGTGCTTGGGTTTCCATTATACAGTGATCGAGTACCCATCCCCCCACCAGTGCCCATTTTTCACCACCACTGATCCCAGTATCTCTGCCACCCCCCATCCCTTCCATCCCACCCTGCTTCTGTTGCAGGGCATTCCTTTGTGTTCTCTTTTGCCTTTTGGGTGCTGTGGTTTGCAAAAGAGGCATTGAGTGGCAATTATGTTTGGTTTATAGTCTACTTTCAACATGCATCTCCCATCATGGGAGGATCCTCCCAACACCCTTTATTTGGTGCTCCCTTCTTTATCTGAGCTGCCTTTTCCCCCAGCATGTGTGACTGGCCTCCAAGCTATGGAGGAGTGAAACTCCTGGTACTTATCTTGGCTATTCTTGGGTGATAGTCTCCTATTTTGTTACTTTATGTTCCCCAGATGAAGAGCATTCATACATTTGTGTTTAGATTCAACAGATAATTTTTGTCTATCATAAATTTTAATTTTCTTTTTTCTTCCCTCTTTTCTATGCTTCAGTTTTAATTTAAATATTACTGAATTATGTTAAATTCCCTTACAAAGTTGAGAGAGATGGTATTTTTACTTTCATAAATATATTAGTATGGAAAATTGTTGAAAGTTTCTTAATGGTGTTTCTATTACTGGTACATCCTTCCATTACTGCATAAATTCCATATAGCCATAACATATTTTGATGTTTTAATTCAATTTTTACATTTCACTGGGGATTTCTTACATTAGTATACTGAAATTTAAGATATTATATGCCTCTCGTTTTTGTACAAAGTTTTAAACAGTAGAGTACTATTTTATTTAAAAATGCATGTGTTGCATCAGGCCAAAATCCATGATACATTGAAGACAAGGTCGGCGAATCCTCCATGATATTGAGACAAATGGTATATTCAAAGAGGACACTCCACTGACCAAGTGGAAACAGACACAAACAAATGGGGCTATCTTAAATTAAGAAGCTTCTGCACCTGAAAAGATACCATGACCAGAATACAAAGACAATCTTCCGAATGGGAAAAGTTATTACCCCGATACCTATCTGATAAAGGGTTGATATCAAGGATATACAAAGCACTGGTTGAACTCTACAAGAAGAAAACACCTAACCCCATCAAAAAATGGGGTGATGAAATGAACAGAAACTTTCCCAAAGAAGAAATCTGAATAGCTAAGAGGCACATGAGGAAATGCTCCACGTCCGTAATCATCAGGGAGATTCAGATCAAAACAACAATGAGATATTTTCTCTCACCACAGAGACGGGTCCACATCCAAAAAAACAAAAGCAACAGGTGTTGGCATGGATGTGGCGAGAAAGGGACTCTGTTTCACTGCTGGTGGGAATGTCGACTGGGTCAGCCCTTTTGGAAAACAGTATAGAAGATTCTCAAAAAATTAGAAATTGAGCTCCCATTTGACCCAGCAATACCACTCCTGGGAATATATCCCAGAGAGGCAAAAAAGTACAGTTGAAATAACATCTGCACTTGTATGTTCATTGCTGCACTATTCACAATAGCCAAAATCCGGAAAACACCTGAGTGCTCAAGAACAGATGACTGGTTCAAGAAACTTTGTTACATCTACACGATGGATTATTATGCAGCTGTTAGAAAAGATGAAGTCATGAAATTTATATACAAGTGGTACTACATGGAAAGTATCATGCTAAGTGAAATGAGTCAGAAAGAGAGGGACATACAGAGAAAGATTGCTTTCATCTGGGGAATATAAAGTAACAAAATGTGAGATTATCACTTAAGAATAGCCAAGATAAGTACCAGGAGGTTAACTCCATGGCTTGGAGGCCAGCCACACATGCACAGAAGAAGACAACTCAGATGCAGTGAGGAGCACCAAGTAAAGGGTGTTAGCAGGATCCTCCCAGGATGGGAGAAGCATGCTGAAAGTAGACTATAGACTAAACACGGTTGCCACTCAATGCCTCTTTTGCAAACCACAACACCTAAAAGGAGAGAGAGGGAACACAAGGGAATGCCCTGCCACAGGGGTGGGGTGGGATGGGGAGGTGGGGTGTGGGAGGGAGGCTGGGAGCACTGGGGGTGGGGAATGGGCACTGGTGGAATGATGGGCACTCAGTCATTGTATAACTGAAACCCAAGCACAAAAATGTGTAAGTCTACAACTGTACCTCATGGTGTTTCACTAATAAAAAATTTAATTAAATATATAAAGAAATAAAAATGCATGTGTGAGGTGGGGCCAGAGAATCAGTCCAATAGTACCAGCTAGAGGGAGGGTGCTTGACTTGAACTCAGGCAACTTGGGTTCAGTCCACTGCATCCGATATGGTCTCTAGAACCCCACCTGGTATGATTCCTGAGCACAGAGTCAGGAGTAAGCCCTGAGCACAACTCGGAGGAAGAAAGGAAGGAAGGGAGGGAGGGATGAATGGAGGGAGGCAAGAAGTAAGAGAGGAAAGGAGGGGAGGAAGGTAGAGAAATAAGAAAAGATGTGTGGCTGTGTAAAAAACTCTTTAGTGGTGGCCAGGGGGTAGCCTCGACAGCTCTTCTCCTGCCTCTCAGGTTCTGGGTGACCCGGGGCCGCGCCCCCAGCTGGGGCAGCCCGGACCATGGGGCATATGGTGGAGGAGAAGGGTCAAGACGGTTGATTGATCAGATGCCATTTATTCCATTCTCCCCACACGTCAGGCTCCCATTCGAATCTGCTCTGCTCCTCATTCACGTCACCCCCTGTCTCTCCGCTCATCTCTGCACTCTCTTTCACAGCCTGGGCTCTCTCTCTCTCTCCATGTGCCTGCTCCAGTATTCTTCCACATTCTTCTCTCTCTGTCCCACTTGCTATTCTCTCTGTGGTCCATCTTGCCGACCTGATCTCTCTCTCTTTCTCCAACTCTCTTGCCTCTCCAACTCCCCCACACTGGTCTGACACTGAACCCAGTCAGGGAGCAAAATCAACATCAGATAGCACTTCCTGAGAGCCCACCATATTCAAAGAAAACACCACCTAAAAGGTATTTCAAAGTCCTTTCTGACTTCCCCAGGCAAAATACCTCCTAAGGTCTTTTTGTCCTTTCCTCAGTCCAATATCTATCAACATCTTAATACTAGTTTTTTTTGTATGGACACAGTAAGAGATACCATTGAGGCTTGTAGGGCAGCTCTCAGGGGAACAGCTTGCCACAGACTCAGACTACAGAGCTCAGGCCATATTAATCATTCCTAACCCTAGCAGGGTCCGAATCTAGTTATTACATTTTGGATCATGTCAGAATTTCTCCATGCCCAAATCCTTAACTTAGAGTTAAGCATTATGGCACTTTGGCCAGGCCCATTTCGACGCTAGGGTACTATATAGCTTACCTTTTGCCCTGGCTCCATCCAGTCCCTCATAGGGACCCTGCTTTTGGGGGTGCTAGGAAGTCAGAGCAGCTGAGGCTTAGGTGAGACAACTGATGCCCAGGAGGAAAATAACACTGAGAGTCATATTACAAAGGCATAGCATACACTGTCTTCTTGTATCCATACAAAAAGGACATTGCTCTGAATTAACTATGCAAAGGACTTAGGGAGAAGAGAAAAACAATATTTACTAGTCAACAGAGCACTAAGAAAGAAGTTACAAATAAACACAGAGGAATGGGAGTACTGTGATGGGAGCAACCCAATAAATCTAATTCACCTGAGGCTCTGCAGGAAGGACAAAACAGTGTTATCCTACAGGGTTGGACAGGCAGCTCAGTTGCCTGAGTGCATGGAGACCTAGGTTTCATCCCAGACTCTGTCTGGTCTTCTGAGTCCCTCCAGGAGCAACCCCTGGGCAATGCTCTGGGAGTAGCTCTGAGCACTGCCAGTATAACTCCACACTAAAATCATACTAAACTCACACTAAAATCATAAGTGAAGGTTCAGTACTTTGGAAGCATTTAAACAGCCTTGAGTTTGGTAGATTCTACATCTGCATATCTGCCTTTAGCTTTTTCCCTATGGGAGAGTACATTCATCATTTTCCACCCATTTCTTCTTTACAACTGGTCTATTTAAACTTTCTATCTCCACTACAATTAAGTTTATTAGATCAATTTCAGTTTTCTATGAAATTATGTGTTCAATCCCAATAAAATTTGAAATCTGTTATTATTTGATTTGATTTCCTGCTTCAGTTGTTAGTCCCACTTGAATATTTCTCATTTTGATGTCTTTCAAAGTCAGAAGTTGATATTCTTTTCTTCTAATGCGTTATTTTCAATTTTGGCTAGCACAGCGGGTAGGGCATTCGCCTTACAAGTGGCCAACATGGCCGACCCGAGTTGGATTCCTCCGCCCCTCTCGGAGAGCCCGGCAAGCTACTGAGAGTATTCGATATGCCAGACACAGTACCAACAAAGTCTCCAATGGAGACGTTACTGTGCCCGCTCGAGCAAATCGACGACTATTTCTAGTGTTAGCTTTAATGTTCTTATAGCTTTGAAGCTGGATATTTAATTTATTTTCAATCTTTAGCTTTGCCAATAATTCTTTTTATATTTTTTCTGGAGTGGGCCACACCTGGCAATGCTCAGGGCTTCCTCCTGGCTCTACACTCAAGGATCACTTACGGCGGGGGTCAAGAAACCATATGGGATGCCAGGGATGGAACACAGGTCAGGTGCCTGCAAGGCAAGCACCGAAGCTCTGTACTATTGCTTCAACCCCTTGTCAATAAATTTTTATAGGGGCCATGCCCAGCAATTGTTAGGATAAGGGACCACTCCTAGTAATCCTTCTAAGCTTCAGGCTGAAGTGTGACGCTTGAGTCCATCAGTATTTGGGGGCAACCTGGGCTACACCCAGTGGGGCTCAGTGAGGAGATCTGGTGGAGGGGGGCACCGGATTTGATTCCCAGGAGCTCCAGCTCCAGGAGACTGCTGGGGGGGGTGACTGTCCCCCATCCCCCGCCCACCCCACACACAAGTTCGCCAGCGCCGCGCAGTCATCAGTTACTATTTTCTTGAACATTTACTTTTATTTTTTTTATCTTTAATTTTGATAAGTGAGACTCCAGGAGGTAGTGTTTCACGTGCTCTCCTGCGATCCCCAGCAACAAAAGAGCCGCTGCAGCCTGCTCCGGGAGCTGTCATGCCGGGACGGCTGTGCTGCACTGGAGAGGGTAGAAGGACTCCTTGGGCTCCGTCCCCGCCAGTGTCCAGGCCAAAATGGCCACCACCTTCTCCTCCTGTGTCCACGAGGCCCGTCCTGGCCACCGTGGATTGTTGGAGCACTAGCCTGCCTCTCGGCCCCCTCGGGGCGCTGGTCCTGGGGGAAGGCCCGGCTCACAGCAGGGGAGGCTGGCAGCTGCACCCCGGGAGTCTCAGGGGGGGTGTTCCCAGATGGAAGGAGGGAACGGACGGGCAGTCTTGTCCCTGAGGTGCGCTCCGGCCTGCGGGAGGCTGGGCAGGGCAGACGGAGAGAAAGAACAGGACCAGCATATACAGGGCCGGGGCCGGGGGCCTGGCCGAATGCGTTGCCGGTGAACGGCCAGTGTCCGCATGGACTACAAGTGCAGCCCTGTCGTGTTCTGGGTTTGGTGACTCCTTCCCATCCAGAGAGGGCAGAGCCTCGGGGAGCTGCTGCCACCCCCAAAGGACCACGATGGAGAGTTGCTGGGCGTCTGACCCCGGACACGCCTGCCCCCCGGAGGAGCAGCACCCTGACTCGGGTCGGGGCGTGGAGGCCACGATCTGCACGGCGGTCTGGGGCCCATGGGCACAAGGGCACGCCGTGAGGCTTGGCAGGACACAGGGTCCCCATGGTGATCTGGGCCGGGCTCTGCCTCATGCCCCCGACTCTTCGGCCGGCTCCTGCGAGGTGAGCCGGCAGCATAGAAACCTTAGGCACCGGAGGGTGGCCTGCGCACCTGTTGCCCAAAAAGGAGCCAGGGTGGAGCAGTGTTTGCAGACCCCCCCACTGTGTCCGAGGTGGGCTCCGGTCTGTGGGAGGCTGGACGAGGGCCAGGGGCCTGGCAGCTCTTGTTGAAGGTGTGGCTAGAGGCCGGGAATGGCCAGGAAGAAAAAAGCCGCACGTGTCCCAACAGACTCCCCGAAGTGCAGCCCAGTCGTGTCCTGGTTGTGGCAACTCCTCGCCATGGAGAGCAGGCAGAGCCTCGGGGAGCTGCTGCCACCCCCAAAGGACCACGATCTGGAGAGCTGCTGGGCGTCTGACCCCCCACACACCTGCCCCCCAGAGGAGCAGCACCCTGACTCGGGTCAGAGCGTGGAGGCCACGGTCTGCATGGCGGTCTGGGGCCCATGGGCACAAGGACACGCTGTGGGGCCTGGCAGGACACAGGGTCTCCTGGGTGCTCTGGGCCAGGCTCTGCCTCGTACCGCTGACTCTTAGGCCGACTCGGGAAAGCTGAGCCGGCAGCAGAGACCCCTCAGGCGTCAGAGGGTGGCCTAAGGGGCTGTTTCCCCAGAAGGAACATGGAGCCAGGGTGGAGCAGTCCGTACAGAGATGCCCTCTGTGTACCAGGGGCGGGTATAGAGGTGGATCTACTGAAGTACAGCTGATCGGCGCCCGGGGCAGCAGGGGACATGAAGAGGCAAGGATGCCCTGCGGCTCGTCCCCAGCGTGCAGAAAACGGGGGGACGTGGTACAGAGGCAAACGCTGGCGGCGGGGGTCCTGTGGCTGGAGCCATTGTCTGCAGAGGACACAGGGCACAAGGTTGGAGCCAGGAGGAGAGAGTAGAGGCCCCTGCTGACATGGGTGGGAGACCCCCGGCACCGCCACAGCCTGAACCCCTCCGCGTCCTCAAGTCCATGAGGTCACAGTAGCCTCTGCCCTCTCCCAGGCCCCCCCCCCCCGCCCATTTCTTGGCTCACTGCACTGTTCCAATGGGAGCAATCGGTCCTGAGGTGTCTGGGGAGGCGGGGGATAGTCACCTGGTCAGCTCAGGGCTCTCCCGCGGTGAAGATGGGCTCCTGCCAGGGAGGAGGGTACGTCAGGGGTCATGCACAGCTTCCCAACCAGCCCTGTCTGAGCCCCAAGACCTGCCCTGCCCGTGCCCGAGGCTCCCTGAGGCACCTGCTTCCGGGGAAAGGCCGGACACAACAGTTCCGGGAACCCAGAGCCCAGTGTCCCTCAGGGACCTGTCGTCCACTCTCCTGGGAACCTTGGTGTGTCCTGTGTCCCCCGCCCACCTGGAGGGCAGCTCCACTGCTTCCCACCCTGGTGTGGATCACTGGGACCCCCATGGCCTCAGGCTCTACCTGTCTCCCTCCCGACTCTCCTCCAGTGCCATCACGGGGCCGCTGTCCACAGGGACATCTTCAACTTGTGGCCTGGCCCAGACGGCCAGGACAGGGAGTGTCCCCTGGCAGAGCCCAGACGGGAAAGCCAACCCCCTCACCTCTGTGTGTGCAGAGCCTCTCCTCCTCCAGGCAGCCTTTCAGTGCTGGGAAGAAAGGGGGAGTGAGGGCCTGGGCCTCTCAGAAAGTCAAGGAGCCTCTCCAGGCCTGGGCTCCTGCAGGGAACTGCAGGCTGGGCTCTGGCCTGATTCAGTCCCAGGGACGCTGAGCCCATTCTCAGTCCCTGTCAGGCCAGCACCCTGGTGCCAGCAGCACCCTGACCAGTCTGTGCACTGTGCTGCCTCACAGAGGCCCTGGGCCCCCTCTGAGTGTCTCTCAGGTCACAACTGTCCTGTTGGCCCCCGTGGAGGCCCCTGTGTGAGTGACCCCGGCCCCCGCAGGTCAGGGGGGAAGCGTGTACTCCCCCCGGAGCTGGGATCCCACAGGGACAGCTATTTCTTCCACAGTGCGGGACGGGGTCTCTCACACAGGGGTTTCACAGACTATGGCCCTGAGGTAATTGGGTCCCCCGGAATACCTCGCCCTGTGCCTCACGTCTGAGAGAGAGAGGACTGATGCTCTCACCTGGCCACACGCCCCGTCTGCTTCTTTCAAACACACCTGCCCTCAGTCCCCCAGGACGTCTCCAGATTCTACCTGGTGCTGTTCCTTGACCGCAAACGGAAAACACATTTTTTCAGCAAAATCCAAAATAGAATTCCACTAAACCCCGAAAGGTAGGGGTCCTCAATCCAGAGAACCAGCCATTCGGGTAGATGTTCAGGAATAATAGGAGAATAAGTGTGAGAATCCATCTAGAAGAGATCAGACAAGTATTCGCTTGCCTGTGGCAACTGAGCCAGAGAGCAGCAGGCCCGTTTATATACACTCTGCTGACATCACGGAACCCTGCGGAGTCACAAAGGGTCCGGGGCCGGGGAGGGGACCCCATGCATGGCTGCCACCAGCCCTGCCCCACTCACGCCTGAGTGGTCTCTCTACCCGCCTAGGCCTTCGGTTGCCCTGCCCTCACTTCCCGCCCTTTACAAGCCCCGAGCCCTGCCTCCTGGGCCTGGCCTTGTTCTCTCAGGAACCCAGTCACCCCCTGCGTCTGCGCTTGCCGTCTGTCTGCCTCACCGAGCCTCTGACCCTGGCACTTTCCTCTCGGCAGTGTCCTTGTTTCACATCCTCTTTCCTCCAGACTCTCCCAGCAATGTTCCCACATGTACCTGGGCCTCGAGTATCCAGCCCTCTCCCACTGCGTTGGGGTCTCAAAATCCCCCACATCAGTTTGGTCTTTGCTCAGCCTTTACCAAACATCTTTATTTTTTAAATAAAAGCTCTTTCTTTGAAACAAACAAATGAAACAATTATTTTACTATTGTGTACATACACTAGACTCTCAAAGTGTAATTATTTGGCTTTTTTTTTTGTTTCTGGGGGGCCACACCTGGTGATGCCCAGGGCTTCTCTTGGCTCTGCATTCAGGAATTACTCCTTGTGATACTTGAGGACCAATGTAGGATGCCAAGGATCGAAGCGAACTTCTCCACGGTACTATCTCTTAAGCTTTCGGCGTTTTTAAGGAATATAATCTGAATATCAATATTTTAATGATTTTTACACGTTTTATATTCCTAAAGTAGATCACAGGAGTTCATTACAGTAACATTCAAACACCCATCCAGCCAGTGAGCATCTTCCCACCACAACAAGAGGGAAGTGTGTGAAGGTTGTTGAAATTCATTCTGGGGCTAAATGTCAATTTGTAAGACTTTTCTCTTTGGGAAAAGTCCAGGTAGTGCTCTACTTTCAATATATAGAACTTTCCTTGTTCCTTTCCTCTTTAAATTTTATTTCTTTTCTACTTCCATCATAGTTTTATCAGAACTTAATGTATTATCATAATTTTTGCTTTAAAGGCTGTTATTGATTACCCCTCATACATTCCACCATAAATATGTGTAAGTAGAAGCTAATATCAATTTTTCTTTGTAGATTAACTCCTAATTACAACTCTCAGTAAAATGTACTTGATCAATATTTCCTGTTTTGAGTAATATTTTTAAATATTATTTAACAGGTTCACTATCCATTGTAGCACTCTCCTCCCATTTTTCATCAATCTGCTCGAGCGGGCACCAGTAATGTCTTCATTGTGAGACTTGTTGTTACTGTTTTTGACATATCAAATACACCACGAGGACCTTGCCAGGCTCTGCCGTGTGAACAGGATACTCTCGGTAGCTTGCCGGGCTCTCCAAGAGGGATGGAGGAATCAGACCAGGGTCAGCTGCGTGCAAGGTAAATGCCCTACCCACTGTGCTACCGCCTCATGTGCCCTTCCTTAATTCATGTCTTTATAGAATATTACTGCTACATTTCTTTTTTTTTTCTTTTTGGGTTACACAGAATGACTTACATCGCTTCTTCTGTCAGTCCTACTGATAGAAGTGCCTTCCATCAGAGGCTGTTCCTGCAGGTTCAGAAGGATTACTAGCTCTTTCATCTCTGCTCTGACTGCAAACACATATGTAATTGCACCATTCTCAAACCTCTTTCACGCTCTTGAAAAATAATGTCCGCTAGAGAGATTGTATAAGGTAAGTCACATGTCTCACATGCTGCTGACCTGGGTTCGAGCTCCAAAAATGTATAGTTCTTCTGAGCACCACCAGGCATGATCCTTGAGTACAGAGCAGGATTAATATTGAGCACTGCTGAATATGCCTGCCACCCAATAAAAGATAAAGTTTTTGGTGCCCAACCAGCTCACAAAGGTGAGGAAGCAGAAGCAGGACCCCACTTTCAACTAAGTGGGTGAGTCTGAGTGGTCTGGAAAGGGCCAAATCGACACTCTGGAGCCAGCAAGCTCGGGCAGTACAAGAAACAGTCCTCCCCTTCTCACATACCTCAGACCTAGCTAACCTTTAGATGTAAACATCCTCCCCTGTTTATCACAGACCCTGGTCTGGCGAAGTCCCGCCCTACAGGATCCCAGTCCTTGACCTCCGGCCCGGAAATTGTAACTGACCATGTTTTCCTTCCTGTTTCTGACCATGTTTTCCTTCCTGTTTCTGGCCATGTTTTCCTTCCTAGAGACTGTAACTCTTTGCCTGGTAACCGGGGCCAAACAATGTATCTTTTAACGCTTGCTCTCCTGTGCCTCGGTTTTCTTGTTTTGATTCTTTCTGCTCAGTGGAATTTCCTGGAGGGGTTTACAAGAGGAGAGGGAATGAAGAGAGGCTGTGAAGGCTGCTGGGGCCACTGAACCTGCCGGGGGCTTAGCCCGCCCTGCTTCTGCGTTCCTCTGCGCCTCTGACCGCTGGACTGTCTCCGTGCACTTTGGTACAACGAAAAGTAAGGCACCCTTGCAATTGAACAGCACTGCCTATTGTTGACTTCCCATCTTTGACTTCACATCTTCTCAGCTTTCAGACAAGACAATTAAGAAAAATTAAAAATTTCTGAGATTTTTGTGTTACATAACTGATTACACCCACATCATTTGCCACCCCTTTAGGCTATTCCTTACATTTTTCTCCAGAGCTTTCCTTTCCTTCCAATTTTCAATGTTTATATTATGAGGGTAGTCTTTGGGGCTGTCACTTTCCTTTTTTTATGTAGGAGTACTGCTATTTATGCAGCCACTGATTATCTGATTGAATTGAGCATGAACTCCACCTTTTCTTTCATAATTTATTTTTTCTTTTGTTTATTGAATCACTGTGGGAAAAGTTACTATGCTTTTGGGTTGAAGTCTTGGTCATACAATGATCAAACACCTTTCCCTTCACCAGTACTCATTTTTCACCAGCAAGAATCCAAATATTCACCCCTCCCAACCCTCCCAATTCCTGTGAAGCAGATGATTTCTACTTAACTCTTTTCTACATTGATTACATTCATTATTTCGATAAAAGATGCACCATTGTTTAGAATCCCCCCTCCCAACAACCATAATTACTGAAAAGGCATTGTGAAATACTCTTTCCTATAGCTGGTTAAGAGAATCCTATAACGTTGCGCAGCTGCAATAGTGGCTGCGTGATTTTGGATTTCTGCAAAGAGCCAGATAATTACGAGATTGTTTTCTGTGCTTCTGGTGTTATGGCTGTGCTGGAGAGCTGCTCCTGGGGGCCAACTCGTGACCTCGGTAGGGCATGAAAGACCAGCCGGTTCCACCCCCCTTCCCATGCGACTGTAGTTGCCCTGTCACCGCGGACTCATACTTGGCTTTCCTATAAGCGCTGAGGCAGCAGCCACCCTGCTGCTGGGGGGGGTGGTTGGGGGGGAGAAGGCGGAAGGGAGCAACACCCTTTTGCTCCCGGGGAGGCATGGTGCTGTATTTTAACGTATGGTCCATTCACTTTTCTGCTGCAAGCTGCCGGGCTCTGGACTAAGTCATTTTGCCTCTGGAGCCATGGCCATGCCAGAGAGCCGCTCCTGGGGGGTAACTCGTGACCTCGGTAGGGCGTGAAGGATGAGCTGGTCTCCCTTCTCATGAGACTGCAGTTGCCCCGTCATCGCCAGCTCATATCTGGATTCCAATAAGCTCTGAGGCGGCAGCCACCTTGCTCCCGGGGGGTGGGGGGGGGGGGGCAAGGCAGAAGGGATCAACACCCTTTCCTTCCCAGAGAGGCATGGCGCTGTAGTTTAATGCTTGGTCCATTCACTTTTCTGCTGCAAGCTGCCATGCTCTGGATTAAGCCCTTTTTCCTCTAGAGCCATGGCCGTGCCGGTGAGCCGCTCGTAGGGGGCAACTCGTGACCTAGGTAGGGCGTGAAGGAAGAGCCAGTACCACCCCCTTCCCATGTGATTGCAGTTGTGGGGCTCTCACTTTCTTCCACACACTTTGGTTCATCTTCTCCAATCCTATGACCTTCATATAAGAAAGGATTCATCTGAAAAATCAGCATCACCTGCTTATATATCCGGACTGTATGTATACCCAGTAGCGTCTGACATACAGGAGGCATGCAAAGCCACCAGGGGTGTTACAGGAATAGAGTACTATATGTGTTTGATTTTGTTTCTCTCCTTAAATAAAAAATGAGAAAGATCCTATGCTTACAAATGTTTCCTGTCAGAGTCGTCAAAAGTGTTCTCAGTTTCTTTCTACTTGTGTTTCTGGATCACATAAAATGTTGTTAGGGTGCGGTGTCAGATCTCCTTGCATCAACAAGGACCACGTAGAGAATGCAACCCGCAAACAGGTAGTTTATTGTTTCTGGCTCATCAGGGTCAAGCTGGTTACACAGACACACAGGTCCCGTAGGTCCAGGCCAGACCCCGACCCAGGGTAAGGGAGTAACTTATATGGGCCCTCACTGACCATTACAGCAAAGACCACCATTATCATAACCAATAGATTTATAAGAATCCATTCTTAACCCATCCTATTTCTACTACTGAAAGTACATTGTTCCTTAGCCTAGGAGCTTGAAGGGTAACATTTGGAGAAGTGGTTACATTGGATGAGCAAGTGAGCATAGCTTGCAAGGAGTATGCAGTTACATTTAATGAAAAAGCAGGCTCAGAGCATATCCTGCAGGCACACTTAGTTATCGCTGTTAACTTGCAACCCACTTCCCTTGTCACCTGCCCCCATTTGCACATACCCTGGGGCACCTGTATCCAGGCAGCAGCCCCCAGGAAAATAGCAACTTGCCGGGCTCTCCCAGAGGGGCGAAGAAATCAAACCTGGCTCGGCCGGGCTGGCTGCTGCGTACAAGGCAAACACCCTACCACCCTACCGCTGTGCTATCGCTCCTGGGATTTGTAATTGGAGGACACAATTTTTTGTACTTCTAGATGGTGTGGGAAGGAAGGCCTGAGCAACATTTAGCAGTGCTCAAAGCTCACTTCTAGCTCTGTGCTCAGGGGTCACTGCTGGTGGTGCTCTGGGACATGTGTGTTGCTGGAGATCAAACTTGGGTCAGCCACATACAAGACAAGCATCTTAACCCCTAAATCTCGGCCCCTAAAGAGAAAGTGTTTTTAATTAGAAGACACGATTTCCAGTGTTTGGCTTTGTAAGAGATATATTTTAAAAAGGTTAATCATAATTACCACCAAGTTTAAGATATTTTAAAATAGTGAGAAAAGACTTTTTTGAAACAACTCTAGGAAATGAGAACTATGAAAACTGATATTGAGAACTAGTTCCATAATTAATAGTATTTTATGGCCAAATGACCGTGATCATGTAAACATTTCCAGACTTCCATACTTACAAGCACCCTTTCAATCTGTATGTCTCACCACACGAACCAGCAGCAGCATTCCAGCTCTCCTCCTCCTAAAATGGTGCCTCTCCTCACTATCTCCCAGCCTCTGTCTCTTTACTTCAGTCACTACCTTCTGTTTTCACAGTCAGAATTAATTTTGATTCGGCTGTGTTTATGACTTAGGTAACTCTCTCTTCTGGGTCCAGAGTGATAGCACATCAGATAGGGCACTCACCCAACCCGGGTTTAATCCGTGGCATCCCCTGTGGTCCTCCAAGCACTGCCAGGAATGAATCCTGAGCACAGAGCCAGAAGGTGTTATGTCCTGGGAAGGTAATTTCGCTCGCACATTGACCAGACCAGATGCCAATGCAAGGCCCCTTGATTGTTAGCTCGAGCTAGGGTCCAAGTCTCATACAACGCAGTGGAGACTTGATAAGGACCCCAACTCCGAATTCTAAGCCATTGATATAGGATTGGGTTACATAGCAGCAGTTTTTGTAGGAACTGGCGATGTGGTTCCAATTTGGATCCCTGTCCAGTCCCGTGACTCCACTGCCTAGGCCCTCTCCACTTGGCTGGGGCCCACTGCCCATGGCCCCTCCTGATAGGCTGTTGCCACAGGGTGGTTTATCTGCCCAGGGTGGTATTTTTTTTTTGGCAGTGGGACTTTGTGATGGGGAAAAGCGAGACTTAGGCCTGCTGAGTTTTGGTCTTAAAGTGGAGTCTGTCATGTGTCCACTTCAGCCTCACAAAGGAAGTCCTTCTGAGCACTCCCTGGTGTGACCCCTACCCACCAACTAAAAGACTCTTCTTAATAACTTTCTAGGAAACTAATTTTTTAGAATTATTAAAATTTATAGTCCGCGTATACTTTGTAGTTGACACTGAAAATACGTATTTTTAGTTAGTACATCCAATTAAGAATTTCTTTCCTTTTCAAGTATATCTTTCCATGAAAAATCATAAGGACATTAAAATAAATGGAAATCTCAGATGCAGATTTTGAATCACTCTTTCACTCTATTAAAACAGAATTTCAAAATTTGACAAAATATTAACTAATAACATTTCTCCCTTAATCACTTAACTTCCCGTGTTTCACGGGAAGTGGTTCACGTGCTCTCCTGCGATCCCCAGCAGCAAAAGAGCCGCTGCAGCCTGCTCTGGCAGCTGTCATGCCGGGGCGGCTGTGCTCCCTGGAGAGGGTAGAGGGACCCCTTGGGCTCCGTCCCCGCCTGTGTCCAGCCCGAAATGGCCACCACCTTCTCCTCCTGTGTCCAAGAGGCCCGTCCCGGTCACCGTGGATTGTTGGAGCACTACCCTGCCTCTCGGCCCCCTCGGGACGCTGGTCCTGGGGGAAGGCCCGGCTCACAGTGGGGTAGGTTGGCAGCTGCACCCCCGGGAGTCTCAGGGGGGGTCTTCCCACATGGAAGGAGGGAATGGACGGGCAGTTTGTCCATGAGGTGGGATTCGGCCTGCCGGAGGCTTAGCAGGGCAGACAGAGAGAAAGAACAGAACTGGCATATACAGGGCCGGGGCCGGGGGCCTGGCCGATGGCGTTGCCGGTGAACGGCCAGTGTCCGCATGAACTACAAGTGCAGCCCTGTCGTGTTCTTACAAACACACCTGCCCTCAGTCCCCCAGGACGTCTCCAGACTCTACCTGGTGCTGTTCATTGACCACAAACGGGCAACACATTTTTTCTGCAAAATCCAAAATAGATTCCCATTAAACCCCGAAAGGTAGGGGTCCTCAATCCAGAGAACCAGCCATTCGGGTAGATGTTCAGGAATAATAGGAGAATAAGTGTGAGAATCCATCTAGAAGAGATCAGACAAGTATTCGTTTGCCTGTGGCAACTGAGCCAGAGAGCAGCAGGCCCGTTTATATATACTCTGCTGACATCACGAAACCCTGCGGAGTCACAAAGGGTCCCGGGCCAGGGAGGGGACCCCATGCATGGCTGCCACCAGCCCTGCCTCACTCAGGCCTGAGTGGTCTCTCTACCCGCCTAGGCCTTCGGTTGCCCTGCCCTCCCTTCCCGCCCCTTCCAAGCCCCGAGCCCTGCCTCCTGGGCCTGGCCTTGTTCTCTCAGGAACCCAGTCACCCCCTGCGTCTGCACTTGCCATATGTCTGCCTCACCAAGCCTCTGACCCTGGCACTTTCTTCTGGGCAGTGTCCATATTTCACATCCTCTTTCCTCTAGAATCTCCCAGCAAAGTTCCCACATGAACCTGGGCCTCGAGCATCCAGCCCTCTCCCACTGCGTTGGAGCCTCAAAATCCCCCACATCAGTTTGGTCTTTGCCCCGCCTTTACCAAACATCTTTATTTTTTAAATAAGAACTCTTTCTTTGAAACATACAAATGACACAATTATTTTATTATTGTGTACATACACTAGACTCTCAAAGTGTAATTATTTGGCATTTTTTTTTTGTTTCTGGGGGGCCACACCTGGTGATGCCCAGGGCTTCTCTTGGCTCTGCATTCAGGAATTACTCCTTGTGGTACTTGAGGACCCATTGAGGATGCCAGGGATCGAAGCTAGCTTCTCCACGGTACTATCTCTTAAGCTTTTGGCGTTTTTAAGGAATATAATCTGAATATCAATTTTTTAATGATTTTTGCACGTTTTATATTCATAAAGTAGTTCACAGGAGTTCATTACAGGTGACATTCAAACACCCATCCAGCCAGTGAGCATCTTCCCACCACAACAAGAGGGAAGTGTGTGAAGGTTGTTGAAATTCATTCTGGGGCTAAATATCAATTTTTAAGAATTTTCTCTTTGGGAAAAGTCCAGATAGCGCTCTACTTTCAATATATAGAATTTTCCTTGTTCCTTTCCTCTTTAAATTTCATTTCTTTTCTACTTCCATCATAGTTTTATCAGACCTTAATATATTATCATAATTTTTGCTTTAAAGGCTGTTATTTATTACCCCTCATACATTCCACTATAAATATTTGTAAGTAGAAGCGAATATCAAATTTTCTTTGTAGATTAACTCCTAATTACAACTCTCGTTAAATGTACTTGATCAATATTTCCTGTTTTGAGTAATATTTTTAAATATTATTTAACAGGTTCACTATCCATTGTAGCACTCTTCTCCCATTTTTCATCAATCTGCTCGAGCGGGCACCAGTAATGTCTTCATTGTGAGACTTGTTGTTACTGTTTTTGAAATATCAAATACACCACGAGGACCTTGCCAGGCTCTGCCGTGTGGACAGGATACTCTCGGTAGCTTGCCGGGCTCTCCTAGAGGGATGGAGGAATCAGACCAGGGTCAGCTGCGTGCAAGGTAAACGCCCTTCCCACTGTGCTACCGCCTCATGTCCCCTTCCTTAATTCATGTCTTTATAGAATATTACTGCTACATTTCTTTTTTTTTTCTTTTTGGGTTACACAGGAGAATGACTTACATCGCTTCTTCTGTCAGTCCTACTGATAGAAGTGCCTTCCATCAGAGGCTGTTCCTGCAGGTTCAGAAGGATTACTAGCTCTTTCATCTCTGCTCTGACTGCAAACACAGTATGTAATATCACCATTCTCAAACCTCTTTCACGCTCTTGAAAAATAATGTCCGCTAGAGAGATTGTATAAGGTAAGTCACATGTCTCACATGCTGCTGACCTGGGTTCGAGCTCCAAAAATGTATAGTTCTTCTGAGCACCACCAGGCATGATCCTTGAGTACAGAGCAGGATTAATATTGAGCACTGCTGAATATGCCTGCCACCCAATAAAAGATAAAGTTTTTGGTGCCCAACCAGCTCACAAAGGTGAGGAAGCAGAAGCAGGACCCCACTTTCAACTAAGTGGGTGAGTCTGAGTGGTCTGGAAAGGGCCAAATCGACACTCTGGAGCCAGCAAGCTCCGGCAGTACAAGAAACAGTCCTCCCCTTCTCACATACCTCAGACCTAGCTAACCTTTAGATGTAAACATCCTCCCCTGTTTATCACAGACCCTGGTCAGGCGAAGTCCCGCCCTACAGGATCCCAGTCCATGACCTCCGGCCCGGAAATTATAACTGACCATGTTTTCCTTCCTGTTTCTGACCATGTTTTCCTTCCTGTTTCTGACCATGTTTTCCTTCCTGTTTCTGACCATGTTTTTCTTCCTAGACACTGTAACTCTTTGCCTGGTATCTGGGGCCAAACAATGTATCCTTTAAAGCTTGCTCTCCTGTGCCTGGGTTTTCTTGCTTTGATTCTTTCTGCTCAGTGGAATTTCCTGGAGGGGTTTACAAGAGGAGAGCGAATGAAGAGAGGCTGTGAAGGCTGCTGGGGCCACTGAGCCTGCCGGGGGCTTGGCCCGCCCTGCTTCTGCGTTCCTCTGCGCCTCTGACCGCTGGACTGTCTCCGTGCACTTTGGTACAACGAAAAGTAAGGCACCCTTGCAATTGAACAGCACTGCCTATTGTTGACTTCCCATCTTTGACTTCACATCTTCTCAGCTTTCAGACAAGACAATTAAGAAAAATTAAAAATTTCTGAGATTTTTGTGTTACATAACTGATTACACCCACATCATTTGCCACCCCTTTAGGCTATTCCTTACATTTTTCTCCAGAGCTTTCCTTTCCTTCCAATTTTCAATGTTTACATATGAGGGTAGTCTTTGGGGCTCTCACTTTCCTTTTTTTTATGTAGGAGTACTACTATTTATGCAGCCACTGATTAGCTGATTGAATTGAGCATGAACTCCACCTTTTTTTTCATAATTTATTTTTTCTTTTATTTATTGAATCACTGTGGGAAAAGTTACTAAGCTTTTGGGTTTAAGTCTTGGTCATACAATGATCAAACACCTTTCCCTTCACCAGTACTCATTTTTCACCACCAAGAATCCAAATATACCCCCCTCCCAAACCTCCCAATGCCTGTGAAGCAGATGACTTCTACTTAACTCTTTTCTACATTGATTACATTCATTATTTCGATAAAAGATGCACCATTATTTGGAATCCCCCCCCCAACAACCAGAATTACTCAAAATGCATTGTGAAATACTCTTTCCTATAGTTGGTTATGAGAATCATATAATGTTGCGCAGCTGCAATAGTGGCTGCATGATTTTGGATTTCTGCAAAGAGCCAGATAATTACGAGATTGTTTTCTGTGCGTCTGGTGTTATGGCTGTGCTAAAGAGCTGCTCCTGGGGGGCAACACGTGACCTCGATACGGCATGAAAGACGAGCCGGTTCCACCCCCCTTCCCATGCGACTGTAGTTGCCCTGTCACCGCGGACTCATACTTGGCTTTCCTATAAGCGCTGAGGCAGCAGCCACCCTACTGCTGGGGGGGGGGGGGTTTGGGGGGGAGAAGGCGGAGGGGAGCAACACCCTTTTGCTCCCGGGGAGGCATGGTGCTGTATTTTAACGTATAGTCCATTCACTTTTCTGCTGCAAGCTGACATGCTCTGGATTAAGCCCTTTTTCCTCTAGAGCCATGGCCTTGCTGGTGAGACGCTCGTAGGGGGCAACACGTGACCTAGGTAGGGCGTGAAGGAAGAGCCAGTACCGCCCCCTTCGAATGTGATTGCAGTTGTGGGGCTCTCACTTTCTTCCACACACTTTGGTTCATCTTCTCCAATCCTATGACCTTCATATGAGAAAGGATTCATCTGAAAAATCAGCATCATCTGCTTCTATATCCTGTCTGTATGTATACCCAGTAGCGTCTGACATACAGGAGGCATGCAAAGCCACCAGGGGTGTTACAGGAATAGAGTACTATATGTGTTTGATTTTGTTTCTTTCCTTATCTAAAAAATGAGAAAGATCCTATGCTTACAAATGTTTCCTGTAAGAGTTGTCAAAAGTGTTCTTAGTTTCTTTCTACTTGTGTTTCTGGATCACATAAAATGTTGTTAGGGTGCGGTTTCAGATCTCCTTGCAGCAACAAGGACCACGTAGAGAATGCAACCCGCAAACAGGTAGTTTATTGTTTCTGGCTCATCAGGGTCAAGCCGGTTACACAGACACACAGGTCCCGTAGGTCCAGGCCAGACCCCGACCCAGGGTAAGGGAGTAACTTATATGGGCCCTCACTGACCATTACAGCAAAGACCACCATTATCATAACCAATAGATTTATAAGAATCCATTCTTAACCCATCCTATTTCTACTACTGAAAGTACATTGTTCCTTAGCCTAGGAGCTTGAAGGGTAACATTTGGAGAAGTGGTTACATTGGATGAGCAAGTGAGCATAGCTTGCAAGGAGTATGCAGTTACATTTAATGAAAAAGCAGGCTCAGAGCATATCCTGCAGGCACACTTAGTTATCGCTGTTAACTTGCAACCCACTTCCCTTGTCACCTGCCCCCATTTGCACATACCCTGGGGCACCTGTATCCAGGCAGCAGCCCCCAGGAAAATAGCAACTTGCCGGGCTCTCCAAGAGGGGCGAAGGAATCAAACCTGGCTCGGCCGGGCTGGCTGCTGCGTACAAGGCAAACACCCTACCACCCTACCGCTGTGCTATCGCTCCTGGGATTTGTAATTGGAGGACACAATTTTTTGTACTTCTAGATGGTGTGGGAAGGAAGGCCTGAGCAACATTTAGCAGTTCTCAAAGCTCACTTCTAGCTCTGTGCTCAGGGGTCACTGCTGGTGGTGCTCTGGGACATGTGTGTTGCTGGAGATCAAACTTGGGTCAGCCACATACAAGACAAGCATCTTAACCCCTAAATCTCGGCCCCTAAAGAGAAAGTGTTTTTAATTAGAAGACACGATTTCCAGTGTTTGGCTTTGTAAGAGATATATTTTAAAAAGGTTAATCATAATTACCACCAAGTTTAAGATATTTTAAAATAGTGAGAAAAGACTTTTTTGAAACAACTCTAGGAAATGAGAACTATGAAAACTGATATTGAGAACTAGTTCCATAATTAATAGTATTTTATGGCCAAATGACCGTGATCATGTAAACATTTCCAGACTTCCATACTTACAAGCACGCTTTCAATTTGAATGTCTCACCACACGAACCAGCAGCAGCATTCCAGCTCTCCTCCTCCTAAAATGGTGCCTCTCCTCACTATCTCCCAGCCTCTGTCTCTTTACTTCAGTCACCACCTTCTGTTTTCACAGTCAGAATTAATTTTGATTCGGCTGTGTTTATGACTTAGGTAACTCTCTCTTCTGGGTCCAGAGTGATAGCACATCAGATAGGGCACTCACCCAACCCGGGTTTAATCCGTGGCATCCCCTGTGGTCCTCCAAGCACTGCCAGGAATGAATCCTGAGCACAGAGCCAGAAGGTGTTATGTCCTGGGAAGGTAATTTCGCTCGCACATTGACCAGACCAGATGCCAATGCAAGGCCCCTTGATTGTTAGCTCGAGCTAGGGTCCAAGTCTCATACAACGCAGTGGAGACTTGATAAGGACCCCAACTCCGAATTCTAAGCCATTGATATAGGATTGGGTTACATAGCAGCAGTTTTTGTAGGAACTGGCGATGTGGTTCCAATTTGGATCCCTGTCCAGTCCCGTGACTCCACTGCCTAGGCGCTCTCCACTTGGCTGGGGCCCACTGCCCATGGCCCCTCCTGATAGGCTGTTGCCACAGGGTGGTTTATCTGCCCAGGGTGGTATTTTTTTTTTGGCAGTGGGACTTTGTGATGGGGAAAAGCGAGACTTAGGCCTGCTGAGTTTTGGTCTTAAAGTGGAGTCTTTCATGGCTCCACTTCGGACTCACAAAAGAAGTCCTGTTGAGCACTCCCTGGTGTGACCCCTACCCACCAACTAAAAGACTCTTCTAAATAACTTTCTAGGAAACTAATGTTTTAAAATTATTAAAAATTATAGTCCGCGTATACTTTGTAGTTGACACTGAAAATAGGTATTTTTAGATAGTACAGCCAATTAAGAATTTCTTTCCTTTTCAAGTATATCTTTCCATGAAAAATCATTAGGACATTAAAATAAATGGAAATCTTAGATGCAGATTTTGAATCACTCTTTCACTCTATTAAAACAGAATTTCAAAATTTGACAAAATATTAACTGATAACATTTCTCACTTAATCACTTAATCACTTAACTTCCCGTTAGTCGACGCGTTGCTCAAGCAGGCGCCAGTAACGTCTCCATTTGTCCCTGTCACGTGCTAGTGGGCGGTCACGCGGTCTTTTGACATCCCATGGAATCTAGTCAGTAACAGCTCTAGTCCAGCGGTCGTCTTTAAATCTCATTAGGTGACCAGCCCATCTGATTTTTGACACCTTGGCAAATGAGACAGCGTCCCTGATTCTTGATCGTCGACAGATGTCAGAACTCCGGATTCTTTCTCTCATTTGAGTGAAACGTGATATTCCAAGCATAGCTCTTTCTATTCTTCTTTGGGAGACCTGAATAGCTTTCCCATCCTGTTTGCGTAGGGCCCAGGTCTCTGAGGCATATGCCAATGCTGGAAGAACAGTGGAATCAAAGAGATGTGCCCGGAGCCGGAGGTTCTTCGTCCTCTTAGCTATTTCTTCGACGTTCCTGAAGGCGTTCCAAGCTGCTCTCTTCCTCATGCACAGCTCGGGTGCCAGTTCATTTGTCATGTTGACTTCTCAACCTAGGTACACATAGCTGTTGCATTTGGAGATGGTCGTTCCGTTGAGAGTGAATGGGGCATCAGGAACGAGGCTGTTTCTCATAAACATTGTCTTCGTAAGATTCAGCTGTAGTCCTACTTTTCCACACTCACGGTCAAAGTCGGCCAGCATTTGTGCCGCTTGGCTGATGTTTGGTGTTATTAAAACAGTGTCATCAGCAAAGCGGAGGTGGTGTAGTTGCCGACCATCTATCTTCACTCCCATTCCTTCCCATTCTAGTCCTCGCATGATTTTCTCGAGGGTGGCACTGAAGAGTTTCGGTGAAATGGTATCACCCTGCCAAACCCCTCTCTTGACATCAACGATCACTTCTTTGTAGAATGGTGAGATGCTGGTAGTGAATCCATAAAACAGCTCACGGAGGATCTTGATGTATTGGGCTTGAATGCCCTGATTGGCTAGGGCTTTAACGACCGCTTCCGTCTGAACAGAATCAAAGGCCTTCTTTAAATCAGTGAACGTTAAACAGAGTGGCATCTTGAACTCCCTAGAAACCTCCATGAGTTTGGTTATCGTGTGGATATGGTCGATGGTGCTGAATCCTTCGCAGAACCCAGCTTGCTCGCATGGTTGTCCTTCATCTAGTGTTCTGCTAATCCTATTAAGGATGACTCGAGTGAACAACTTGTAGATGACAGAAAGTAGGCAGATCGGGTGATAGTTGCCAATGTCATGGATGTCTCCCTTCTTGAACAGTAGTACGGTCCTGCTGGTTTCCCACTGGGACGGAACCTTGCATTCAGAGAGGTAGCGAGTGAAGAGCCGAGCCAGTGTATTGATGAGTACTGATGGCAGGTTCTTCAGGTGTTCAGGTCTAACCTTGTCTGGGCCGGGTGCTGTTTGTTTCTTTACCGACGAAATGGCGTGTCAGATTTAGGGAGGGAGAACGTTGGGAACGACATATCCATCCTGTGGAATTTGGTATGTTGGCAAGTGGACATGGCTATCGAAAAGATTTGAGTAGAAGTCATGGATAATCTTCTCCATTGCCATTCTGAAGGATGTGAAGGATCCATCAGGAGGGCAGCCATCTTGGTCTTGTAGTTGGCGAAGGACAGGCGGGCGTAACGAATACCTTTCCCAGCTTCTGCCGCATCTACCAGTACTTCTGCTCTTCTCTCTTTGAGGTCTTCCTTGATCGCATCTCTGCACTGCTTTGCGAGCTCGATGTTAGCTTGCGGTTGCCTGGGGCATGCGCCAAACCACGCTGACGATTTTAGCTCAAGAGTTTTTAAGACAGGCGTTTTTTTTTTTTTGTGGCTATCTCTCTCTTGGTGTTCCTCGCACATTCATGGAGGTGCTGAACCAGTCGATCGTATTCCTCACCAATGTTGTCAACAATGGCATCTTCCCATGTTGCCGCAATAGTGCCAAAGAGTTCCCAGTTGGTGGTGGTTCTGGGAGTTCTCTTCTTGAACTTTGCAGCCCTTTCTCCCCGCTCTGTGAAGTAGAATTTTGCACGAAGGAGACGTTGGTCCGATCCCGGTTGGAATTTTGGGACAACAGCGACATCGGTCAGGCAAAACCCTCAATTGAATATGATGTGGTCTATTTCGTTGTGGAATCGTCCACCGGGAGACTCCCATGTCCAACGTTTAGATTCTGCCTTCTGGAACTGTGAGTTACCATGGATGGTCTTGGTCGACATGATGAACTCAGACAGTCTCTCACCCTGTTCGTTCCATTCTAGGCCATGGGTCCCGATGTGAAGTTCTTCAGCTGATCTTCTCGGTCCTATCTTGGCATTAAAATCACCCACAATGATCTTGTAGAAGGTGTGGTCTTCTTTATAGAACTTCTCCAGCTCTATGTAGAACTTCTCGATTTCTCTGTCATCATAATGAGATGTTGGTGCGTAGACAACGAAGATAGAAACTGCAGGCAGTAAGCCACATCTATTCAAATGTAAACGTCCAATTCGCATTGTTAGGCATTCAGTGAATCAATACTCTAGGCCAAGTTTGTGTTGAAAAGGATACTGATGCCTCCGTCACCTCTTTTATCGCATATTCCGAGGAAAAATTCTTCTCCAGTGTCAAAAACTGCATGGTGAGATTCGTGCCTTCTTATCTCGGTCAGAACAATGATGGCATACTTGATCATTCGCGCGTCTAACATCAGTTCCTCGATGGATGTATCTGATGCTAGCGTACGTGCATTGAAAGTACAGATGATCATTTTTGTCTTCCTTCATTGTGGCAGACTAGGTCGGCCTTGAGATTTTGTCGGCCTCTCCTTTCTCATCCTTCTCAGTGCTGCCATGTCGGTGAAGCCTTCAGTGTCAGGTGAATGAGACCAGTGTTAGTTACTGGTTTTGGCATATCGAATACACAACGGATAGCTTGCCAGGTTCTTCCGTGCGGGAGGAATACTCTCGGTAGCTTACCAGTCTTTCTGAGAGGGATAGAGGCTTTTGGAGCGACCTCTAATCACCCTTGTAGGTGTTACATATTTGAACCCTACAAATATAGTACGACAATTCCGGAAGATGGGTATTTAGTGTCTTATGATGTGTTGCGCGGCCCGAAGTGGCTTCACAGGTCCGGAAAGCGTCCTGGAGTGTGGTGAACGCTGGGTAGTGGAGGTAGTGTCACTAAAATTTTCTCACTAAAATTGTTTAATATTTGGAGGAAGTCATACAATTTTGATTTAATGTTTCAAAAACTATTTTTGTAGTCTAATCTGATTGCCATTTGCTTAAGTACTTCCATTTTGGGGGAATCTGGGGAGGCTGCGCCTAGCTACGTCCCTGTAGACCATTAATTCATGTCTTTATAGAATATTACTGCTACATTTCTTTTTTTTTTCCTTTTTCTGTTACACCTGGTGATGCACAGGGGCTACCCCTGGCTCTGCATTCAGGAATTACTACTGTCGGTTTCTAGAAGTTTCCTGCATCCCGTCTTGGAGCTCACCATTGATTTCCCCAGATGTTGTTACTCCATTGAAATTTCTGCTTCACCTTCCACACTCTTTGTTTCAATCGTTTCTGTTTGTACTTGTCTCAGTTCCACCTCATACGTTGCTGTGCTTTGCTGACTGATTGAGCCAGTGTTTCTCTGAGCTCAGTAGACATCACAGTGTCCCTAAATTCTTTATGTGAGAGTTTGCAGATCTAGATGATACCGATAGAACCTTCTAGGCTATTTTGTTCACTCCCTGGGCTCGGTGGGCTTTTGTGCTGCTTCTTGTTATTTCTGCGGGACGTGCTGATGGCCCTCAGACAGGAGATCTCCAAGGAGGATGGAAGGGATGATTCCACAGGGCATGCCAGGCAGGCCTGGTGCTGCTGAGAGTGCCGTGGTGGACTGAGCTGGGTGCCGTCCCGGGCCAGCGGAAACGGTGCTGACCAAGGTCATGCAGTGCCAGTAGGCCGACTTGCCAGTAGGTCCGGAAAGCGTCCTGGAGTGTGGCGACAGCTGGGTATTGGGGTAGTGTCACTAAAATTTTCTCACTAAAATTGTTTTATATGTTGAGGAAGTCCTACCATTTTGATTTAATGTTTCAAAAACTATTTTGGTAGTCTAATCTGATTGCCATCTGCTTCAGTACTTCTATTTTGAGGGAAGCAGGGGAGGCTGTGCCTAGCTACGTCCCTGTAGACCATCGTCACCCTCTAAGGCCCATATGCGGACACACCCCAGGGACAGCTGGCCACTGTGCGGGACACTCACAGCAGCATGCGTAGGTGAAGCTGGAAGAAGGGGAGCTGTGGGGTGCATGAGGGAGATAAAGGCAGAGGCCAGGTGTCCTCAGGATTCATTTCCTGTGGCTCCCATCCCAACCTTCGCTCTCTCCCCTTGCATTGGGAGCCCCTGGGGTGCAGTGTCCCTGGCTCACCATGACTCCCCAACACTGGTGCTCTAGACTGTGGATCTAAAGACAGTCCTGGGGAAGGGGTCACATCTCAGGGTGTGTTTCCAGGGCAATGCACAGTGTCCCATTGGAAAGGGGCCTTTGTGCACCCCCTCCACGCCCAGACGTTGACGAACACCCCGTATCCACCTCTGCCCCCATCATCACATGTGGCTTCCGGGAGCATCTGCACCTGGTTCTCCCCCGCACAGGCTCCAGGACATGGCGGGAGTGTGCTGGGAAAGGGGGCTCTACGCTGTCGTGAGGGCAGCAGTGACCCACCTTTTCGGGGGGAGGGTGGCACCGGATTTGTTTCCCAGGAGCTCCAGCTCCAGGAGACTGCTGGGGGGGGAGTGACGGTCCCCCATCCCCCGCCCACCACACACACAAGTTCGCAAGCGCCGCGCAGGCATGAGTTATTATTTTCTTGAACATTTATTTTTATTTTATTTTATCTTTAATTTTGATAAGTGAGACTCCAGGAGGTAGTGTTTCACGTGCTCTCCTGCGATCCTCAGCAGCAAAAGAGCCGCTGCAGCCTGCTCCGGAAGCTGTCATGCCGGGGCGGCTGTGCTGCACTGGAGAGGGTAGAGGGACCCCTTGGTCTCCGTCCCCGCCTGTGTTCAGGCCAAAATGGCCACCACCTTCTCCTCCTGTGCCCACGAGGCCCGTCCCGGTCACCGTGGATTGTTGGAGCACTAGCCTGCCTCTCGGCCCCCGCGGGGCGCTGGTCCTGGGGGAAGGCCCGGCTCACAGCGGGGGAGGCTGGCAGCTGTACCCCCGGGAGTCTCAGGGGGGGTGTTCCCAGATGGAAGGAGGGAACGGACGGGCAGTCTTGTCCCTGAGGTGGGCTCTGGCCAGCGGGAGGCTGGGCAGGGCAGACGGAGAGAAAGAACAGGACCGGCATATACAGGGCCGGGGCCGGGGGCCTGGCCGATGGCGTTGCCGGTGAACGGCCAGTGTCCGCATGGACTACAAGTGCAGCCCTGTCGTGTTTTGGGTTTGGTGACTCCTCGCCACGCAGAGAGGGCAGAGCCTCGGGGAGGTGCTGCAACCCCCAAAGGACCACGATTTGGAGAGTTGCTGGGCGTCTGACCCCCCACACGCCTGCCCCCCGTAGGAGCAGCACCCTGACTCGGGTAGGGGCGTGGAGGCCACGGTCTGCACGGCGGTCTGGGGCCCATGGGCACAAGGGCACGCCGTGAGGCTTAGCAGGACACAGTGTCCCCAGGGTGATCTGGGCTGGGCTCTGCCTCATGCCCCCGACTCTTCGGCCGGCTCCTGCGAGGTGAGCCGGCAGCATAGAGACCTTAGGCACCGGAGGGTGGCCTGCGCACCTGTTGCCCAAAAAGGAGCCAGGGTGGAGCAGTGTGTGCAGACCCCCCCCACTGTGTCCGAGGTGGGCTCCGGTCTGTGGGAGGCTGGACGAGGGCCAGGGGCCTGGCAGATGTTGTTGAAGGTGTGGCTAGAGGCCGGGAATGGCCAGGAAGAAAAAAGCCGCACGTGTCCCAAGAGACTCCCCGAAGTGCAGCCCAGTCGTGTCCTGGTTGTGGCAACTCCTCGCCATGGAGAGCAGGCAGAGCCTCGGGGAGCTGCTGCCACCCCCAAAGGACCACGATCTGGAGAGCTGCTGGGCGTCTGACCCCCACACGCCTGCCCCCCAGAGGAGCAGCACCCTGACTCGGGTCGGGGCGTGGAGGCCACGGTCTGCATGGCGGTCTGGGGCCCATGGGCACAAGGACACGCTGTGAGGCCTGGCAGGACACAGGGTCCCCTGGGTGCTCTGGGCCAGTCTCTGCCTCGTACCGTTCACTCTTAGGCTGACTCGGGAAAGCTGAGCCGGCAGCAGAGTCCCCTCAGGCGTCAGAGGGTGGCCTAAGGGGCTGTTTCCCAGAAGGAACCTGGAGCCAGGGTGGAGCAGTCCGTACAGAGATGCCCTCTGTGTCCCAGGGGCGGGTAGAGAGGTGGATCTACTGAAGTACAGCTGATCGGCGCCCGGGGCAACAGGGGACATGAAGAGCCAAGGATGCCCTGTGGCTCGTCCCCAGCGTGCAGAAAATGGGGGGACGTGGTACAAAGGCATACGCTGGCGGCGGGGGTCCTGTGGCTGGAGCCATTGTCTGCAGAGGACACAGGGCACAAGGTTGGAGCCAGGAGGAGAGAGTAGAGGCCCCTGCTGACATGGGTGGGAGACCCCAGGTACCGCCACAGCCTGAGCCCCTCCGCGTCCTCAGGTCCATGAGGTCACAGTAGCCTCTGTCCTCTCCCAGGCCCCCCCCCCCCGCCCATTTCTTGGCTCACTGCACTGTCCCCATGGGAGCACTCGGTCCTGAGGTGTCTGGGGAGGCGGGGGATAGTCACCTGGTCAGCTCAGGGCTCTCCCGTGGTGAAGATGGGCTCCTGCCAGTGAGGAGGGGCCGTCAGGGGTCATGCACAGCTTCCCAGCCAGCCCTGTCCGAGCCCCAAGACCTGCCCAGACCGTGCCCGATGCTCTCTGAGGCACCTGCTTCCGGGGAAAGGCCGGACCCACCAGCTCAGGGAACCCAGAGCCCAGTGTCCCTCAGGGACCTGCCGTCCACTCTTCTGGGAACCTTGGTCTGTCTTGTGTCCCGTCCCACGCCCCCCTGGAGGGCAGTTCCACTGCTTCCCACACTGGTGTGGTTCACTGAGACCCCCAAGGCCTCAGGCTCTGCCTGTCTCCCTCCCGACTCTCCTCCATTGCCCTCACGGGGCCGCTGTCCACAGGGACATCTTCAACTTGTGGCCTGGCCCGGATGGCCAGGACAGGGAGTGTCCCCTGGCAGAGCCCAGGCGGGAAAGCCAACCCCCTCACCTCGGTGTGTGCAGAGCCTCTCCTCCTCCAGGCAGCCTTCCAGTGCTGAGAAGAAAGGGGGAGTGAGGGCCTGGGCCTCTCAGAAACTCAAGGAGCCTCCCCAGGCCTGGGCTCCTGCAGGGAACTGCAGGCTGGGCTCTCGCTTGATTCAGTCCCAGGGACGCTGAGCCCATTCTCATTCCCTGTCAGGCCAGCACCCTGGTGCCAGCAGCACCCTGACCAGTCTGTGCACTGTGCTGCCTCACAGAGGCCCTGGGCCCCCTCTGAGGGTCTCTCAGGTCACCACTGTCCTGTTGGCCCCCGTGGAGGCCCCTGTATGAGTGACCCTTGCTCCCGCAGGTCAGGGGGGAAGCGTGTACTCTCCCCGGAGCTGGGATCCCACAGGGACAGCTATTTCTCCCACAGTGCGGGAGGGGGTCTCCCACACAGACTCTGGCCCTGAGGTAACTGGGTCCCCCAGAATACCTCGCCCTGTGCCTCACGTCTGCAAGTAAGAGGACTGATGCTCTCTCCTGGCCACACGCCCCGTCTGCTTCTTACAAACACAACTGCCCTCAGTCCCCCAGGACGTCTCCAGACTCTACCTGGTGCTGTTCCTTGACCGCAAACGGGCAACACATTTTTTCAGCAAAATCCAAAATAGAATTCCATTAAACCCCGAAAGGTAGGGGTCCTCAATCCAGAGAACCAGCCATTCGGGTAGATGTTCAGGAATAATAGGAGCATAAGTGTGAGAATCAATCTGGAAGAGATCAGACAAGTATTCGCTTGCCTGTGCCAACTGAGCCAGAGAGCAGCAGGCCCGTTTATATACACTCTGCTGACATCACGGAACCCTGCGGAGTCACAAAGGGTCCCGGGCCGGGGAGGGGACCCCATGCATGGCTGCCACCAGCCCTGCCCCACTCAGGCCTGAGTGGTCTCTCTACCCGCCTAGGCCTTAGGTTGCCCTGCCCTCCCTTCCCGCCCCTTCCAAGCCCCAAGCCCTGCCTCCTGGACCTGGCCTTGTTCTCTCAGGAACCCAGTCACCCCCTGCGTCTGTGCTTGCCGTCTGTCTGCCTCACCGAGCCTCTGACCCTGGCACTTTCCTCTCGGCAGTGTCCTTGTTTCACATCCTCTTTCCTCCAGACTCTCCCAGCAAAGTTCCCACATGAACCTGGGCCTCGAGCATCCAGCCCTCTCCCACTGCGTTGGAGCCTCAAAATCCCCCACATCAGTTTGGTCTTTGCTCCGCCTTTACCAAACATCTTTATTTTTTAAATAAAAACTCTTTCTTTGAAACAAACAAATGACACAATTATTTTACTATTGTGTACATACACTAGACTCTCAAAGTGTAATTATTTGGCAATTTTTTTTTGTTTCTGGGGTGCCAGACCTGGTGGTGCCCCGGGCTTCTCTTGGCTCTGCATTCAGGCATTACTCCTTGTGGTACTTGAGGACCCATTGAGGATGCCAGGGATCGAAGCCAACTTCTCCACGGTACTATCTCTTAAGCTTTCGGCGTTTTTAAAGAATATAATCTGAATATCAATTTTTTAATGATTTTTACACGTTTTTAAATTCATAAAGTAGTTCACAGGAGTTCATTACAGGTAACATTCAAACACCCATCCAGCCAGTGAGCATCTTCCCACCACAACAAGAGGGAAGTGTGTGAAGGTTGTTGAAATTCATTCTGGGGCTAAATGTCAATTTGTAAAACTTTTCTCTTTGGGAAAATCCAGGTAGCGCTCTACTTTCAATATATAGAACATTCCTTGTTCCTTTCCTCTTTAAATTTTATTTCTTTTCTTCTTCCATCATAGTTTTATCAGAACTTAATGTATTATCATAATTTTTGCTTTAAAGGCTGTTATTGATTACCCCTCATACATTCCACCATAAATATGTGTAAGTAGAAGCTAATATTAATTTTTCTTTGTAGATTAACTCCTAATTACAACTCTCAGTAAATTGTACTTGATCAATATTTCCTGTTTTGAGTAATATTTTTAAATATCATTTAACAGGTTCACTATCCATTGTAGCACTCTCCTCCCATTTTTCATCAATCTGCTCGAGCGGGCACCAGTAATGTCTTCACTGTGAGACTTGTTGTTACTGTTTTTGACATATCAAATACACCACGAGGACCTTGTAAGGCTCTGCCGTGTGGATAGAATACTCTCGGTAGCTTGCCGGGCTCTCCAAGAGGGATGGAGGAATCAGACCCGGGTCAGCTGCGTGCAAGGTAAACGCCCTACCCACTGTGCTAACGCCTCATGTCCCCTTCATTAATTCATGTCTTTATAGAATATTACTGCAACAGTTTTTTTTCTTTTTGGGTTACACCTTGCAATGCACAGGGGCTACCCCTGGCTCTGCATTCAGGAATTACTCCTGGCGATGCTCGGGAGACCATCTAGGATGCTGGGAATTGAACCCGGGTCAGCCGCATGCAGTGCAAACGTCCTACCCGCTGTGCTATCACGCACATCGGGTAGGGCGTTTGCCTTACATGCAGCCGAGCCAGCCAACCCGAGTTTGATTCCTCGGCCCTTCTCAGAGAGCACAGCAAGCTACCAGAGTATCTTGCCCGCGCGGACAAGCTTGGCAAGCTACTCACGACGTATTCGCTATGCCAAACACAGTAACAACAAGTCACGATGGGGACGTTATTGGGCCCACTAGAGCGAATCAGTGAACAACGGAAGGACAGTGCTACAGTGCTACTGCTACATGAGACAGATTGTCTTAGTTGAAAGCAGTACCCAAAACTGTGTTTTGAAATGTAAGTTGCTGTGTCTTTGTTCTTACTCTTTTGGAGGAGTGACACTAAAAGCAGAAAATGAACAAGAGTCATGTCTTTGTTTTGTGAAATGAGAGGGAAAAGAATTCACGTGAAGTATAGACCCCAAGAACACTCTCAGAAAGATCACTTTTAGAAAAGTGAAAGCTGAAGTTCTTCAAATTATGAGTGATACTAGTGAATTTGAAAACCCTGAGTCTTATTTGTACAAGAGCAAATAAGTTTCTTTGAGGAAGTAGGAGAATGACTTTAGATGTTGGGGAACAGTTTTCTTCAAAGTACCCAGAGACGTTGCGCACCAGGTCAAGGCAGACGTGGGACCAAGGATGATGGACACTCAGAGAAACACCCTCTGGGAGCAGCTGATGGCTGTTCGCTTTATTGCCAAATACACACATATTTTATAGAACTTCTCGGCTTACTAGAACGTCCAATCACAGGAAGCTCAGAATGATTGTCCTATCATCTTTTCTTCTCTGCTTTGATCCAGTAGAATAGCATTTAACGCTAGGATGACCTGCTAAGCGTAGGTGGCAGTTTCTGTGTCTTTGGCGCATGTGACGAGGAGATTGAGTGAGGCTCAATGCTCAACAGCCTGTGCTGACATCCTTTCTTGCCAAGTTTGCCAAATACTTGCTCTTGTGATGCTTCGCTTGTGGGCCACTTTGCAAGGTCAGGTCTTATCTACTCCAGTGCCCGTCGCCATAGTCCACATCTAGATAGTTCCACACTGTACAAAGTTCCTTTGTAACACTGATTTTCGCTGTCCCATATGTTCTGATAAATCCTATCTTTATTCTCCTTTATTTTCAGGATTCTTCTGATTTCTTTTCTTTGACCAATAGTTCTTTGCTGCTTTTGTCTTCCTGTGCTTTGGGGATTCTGGTGATTCTTCTATTGTTCCTCTTCAACTCATCTTGTACTTCTCTGGTGTGCTGTCTATCGCTTTTGGGATTTCCTTCCACCTTTTGTTGGTTTCTAGAAGTTTCCTGCATCCCGTCTTGGAGCTCACCAATGATATCCCCAGATGTTGTTACTCCATTGAAATTTCTGCTTCACCTGCCACACTCTTTACTTCAATCGTTTCTGTTTGTACTTGTCTCAGTTCCACCTCATACTTTGCTGTGCTTTGCTGACTGATTGAGCCAGTGTATCTCTGAGCTCAGTAGACATCACATCATCAGAAACTCAGTAGACATCACATCATCAGAAAGTCAAGGAGTCTCCCCAGGCCTGGGCTCCTGCAGGGAACTGCAGGCTGGGCTCTCGCCTGATTCAGTCCCAGGGACGCTGACCCCATTCTCAGTCCCTGTCAGGTCAGCACTCTGGTGCCAGCAGCACCCTGACCAGTCTGTGCACTGTGCTGCCTTACAGAGGCCCTGGGCCCCCTCTGAGGGTCTCTCAGGTCACAACTGTCCTGTTGGCCCCCGTGGAGGCCCCTGTGTGAGTGACCCCTGCCCCGTGGGGTCAGTGACCGCAGGTCAGTGGGGAAGCATGTACTCTCCCCGGACCTGGGATCCCACAGGGACAGCCATTTCTCTCACAGTGCTGGAAGGGTTCTCCCTCACAGATTCTGGCCCTGAGGTAAACTGGGTCCCCCAGAACATCTCGCCCTGTCCCTCATGTCTGCGAGAGAGAGGACTGATGCTCTCTCCTGGTCATACGCCCCGTCTGGTTCTTACAAACACACCTGCCCTCTCTCCCCCAGGAAGTCTCCAGACTCTGCCTGGTGCTGTTCCTTGACTGCAAACGGGCAACAAATGTCTTGAGCAAAATCCAAAAGAGGATCATTAAAACACTTGAAAAGTAGGGGCCCTCAAGGCAGAGAGCCAGCCATTCAGGCATATATTGAAGGATTATGGGAGAATAAGACTGAGACTCCATCTTCATGGGATCAGAGAACTAATGACTTGCCTGTGGCAACTGAGCCAGAGAGCAGTAGGCCCGTTTATATACACTCTGCTGACATCACGGAAGCCTGAGGAGTCACAGAGGGTCCCGGGCGGGGGAGGGGACCCCATGCATGGCTTCCATTGCTCTTGCCTCACCCAGGTCTGGGTGGTCTCTCCGCCCGCCTTGGTCTCCGGTTTCTCTGCCCTCCCTGTGTGTCCCTTCCCAGCCCGAGCCCTGCCCCCTGGCCTTGGCTTTGTTCTCTCAGGGACCCAGACACCCTGTGTCTGAGCTTTCCGTCTGTTTGCCTCACCGAAACTCTGACCTGGCCACTTTCCTGTCGGCAGCGTCTTTGTTTCACGTCCTCTTTCCTGCAGACCCTCCCAGCAAAGTTCCTGTGTGATTCTGAAACTTGAGTTCCCGGCGCTGTCCCTCCATGTTGGGTCTCGAAATCTTCCACATCAGGTTGGGCATGGTTCAGCCTTTACCACCTCTCCTCAGTGATGCTGGGTCCATTGCATCTCTGACACCCACTGCACTCAAGGACCGATAAAATAAATGGAATGCATCCAACCTCAGGCCATGGGGAGGGGCGTTGATGCCTCATTCTCTGTTGATGCTGAAGGTCATTGACACCATGATTCGGCGTTATGGTGATCCTTTGACAAGCCAGGAAGTCCTTTTCATTGCAGATGTAAACAATCCCCATTTTTATGTTTCTTTGCGCCTGCTTTTTGGTGTCAGCCAGCTATGCTCAGGGCATTCTCCTGCTCTGCATTCAGAAATCAGCTTTGTTTACAAGAAATTTTGAACTATTTTATTAATGTTTTTTTTATTTAACCACTGTGAGATGCGGGTGTGAGATAGTTCCAAAGTTGTTCATGCTTGATGTTCAGCCCTACAATGTTCCCATACCTGTGACCACCAGTGTACATTTACTAACACCAATATTTCCAGTTTCCCTCAACTGCCCCCCCAAAAGTCTTCTTTTATGAAGGTAATTCCCCCCCCACACACACCTTCTCTCTGTTTCTCTATTTGTCTCTTTCTGTTTCTTTGTCTTTCCCTGTATTTCTCTCTGTCTCCTCACTCTTCTTTCTTTACTTTTTGGACATTATGGTTTAAAATACAGATCTCTCTCTCTTTATAATTATATTTATATATTCACACACATACAGATAGATCATGTATTTGATGGTCAGTATCAGGATATTCATATCTGTTCCATTGGTCTGTGGGTCTCTCTTGATTCCAATACCATGTTCATTTAATTACTACCACTTCCTAGTAATTTGACGGTGAGGAAGGTGTTGTCTCCCATCTTCTAATCCCCAAGGATTGCTTTTAGCTATCTGTGGAGGTTTATTTTCCATATAATTTGCAGAATGTTTAATCTATTTGTTTGAAAAAATCATGGGTATCATTACAGGGTATAGGATAACATTGGTTTCTCCTTTCTCCCTGGGTGCAGGGAGCTTAGGTTTATTGGGTTATACCTATCACACTGCTCCGGAGACACTCCCATTCCCTTGATTGTTGGAATATATCTCTAAACAGTTTTCCGCTTAAAATTGGATGGTCCTTTCTCCCTGGCCACAGGGAGTTTAGGTTTACTGAGTCATAATTATCACAGTTCTCCCAAGGTGCTCCCATTCCTCTTTGTTTATCTATAACCTCTTTCTTTGTGCTCTGCTTCCCCAATAGGTCAATCACCTGTATCCCCTAATCAGACTCCGTTAACTTGTAAGGTCAGATCCTTCTAAGGACACTGACAGAACTTGTGTTGGTAAGTAAAACTTTGCCTTTCTCTTTTCTTTATGTCCTTTTCATAGTGACTTCAGAGCAATGTCTTTTTTGTACAGACACAGCAAGACAGTGAATGGTATGCTTTTGAAACTTGAGGGTTAACTGACTCCAGATACTTGCTCCTATTTCCTTGAATTAAGCCTTAGTTGTCCTTAGTTCCTAGCATCCCAGAAGGAAAGTCCCAACCAGAGACTAGACCGACCCAGGGCAGACACTGTGCTCCCCGGCATCAAAATGGTCCAAGCGAAGTGCCATTAATACGTCACTATAAGTCAAGAGCATGGTCATGGGCAAATTCTGTCTTGATTCAAAGAATAACAAGTGGATTAGGACCCTGCTGTGGTTAGGAAATGCATTTTTAGGAG
>NW_026606494.1:17500-19038 GCF_029834395.1 Sorex fumeus | reverse complement strand
TCTGGCACTCGGATCTCCAGGCCGGCCGGCCGGCGCCCCTGTCTTTGGAGCGGCGGCTGACGACTGGCGGCTCCCCTCCCCCCTTTCCTTCCTGCGCCTTTTGTTTTTTGGTTTGTTTTTTTTTTCTAGTTCTTCCTGCAGCTCTTTTTTTTCCCTTCCCCCCTCCCCTTCCTGCACCTTTCTGCCCCCTCGTGGCCGCTTTTCTATTTCTTCCCCACCCCCATCGGCGGGGGAGGGGGCGGCAGGGAGGCCGCCTGCGGGCAGTATTCCAGGAGGGGGAGGGGCGGGGACAGACCGGTACGGTAAGGCACGGTAAGGTACGGTAAGGTACGGATCGAGGATCGAGGATCGGGGTCGGGGTCGGGGTCGGGGTCGGGGTCGGGGTCGGGGTCGGGGTCGGGGTGGCGGCGGAGTTGTTTTCATTTCACTCCCTGAGCGGTCGAGCGCGCGCGACTGTATGACAATGACCAGCTCTCTGAGAAAGTCCTTTGGTTTCTGTTTTGCTTGATTTTTATTTGATTTTATTTTATCTATTGATTCATTCATTCATTCATTCCCCCCCCCCGCCCCCCCCCCCCTTTGGTGCGGCGGCGGCGGCTGCGGCGGCTGCGGCGGCGGCGGCGGCGGCGGCGGCGGCGGCGGCGGCGGCGGCGGCGGCGGCGGCGGCGGCGGCGGCGGCGGCGGCGGCGACGGCGACGTGGAGCACTCTGGGAGTTGTGGTCCACCCGCCCTCTCTGGCTCTACAGGAAGACGGACTCTGCCTCGAAACCGGTTAGACCAGTACAGGCACGCCCGGCTTTCGGTCCCACCCCCACCCCCACCCCCACCCCCACCCCAAGAAATCAATAAATCAATCCATAAATCGATCATTCGTGTAGTCCGAGTCATCATCCGCGCCGCCAGGGGTTGGTTGGGGAGAGGGGGAGTCTCTGGAGGGGGGGAGGGAGGGAGGGAGGGAGGGAGGAATCCCAGAGGTTTCCTTTCTCGAGAAGAACTCCGAGGGAGTGCTGCGTGGGAGGCCGACTCCTATTTGGGGTCCAAAGGGGAGTGAGATGGCATTCTGAATTCAAGAAACCAACGGGACCTACCTGACCTGCCTGACTGAGGGATTGTCCACGAATGAGTTCATGGAAGGGCGGGGGGCAGTGGGGGGCGAGGAGGCGAGCGCGTGGCCCGGGGAACAGTGCCACGGGGCTTCAGCATAGAGCACTTTCCCTGGGAGGGAGGCGGAGAGTGTGGCGGCACCAGGAGAAGAGGCCCAAGCTAAGTGACTGCGCCAGGCCCTTGAACACTGCACCCCGATTTCAAGGGACGGGCATTCCTCCCTGTCGACACCCACTTCATGCTTCCTCCCTTCCTCCCGGTACCTCACTCACGCAGCTTTTCTATTTTGCAAAGAAAAAAAAAAAAAAAACTTTTCCATTTTGTCCTGTCTGTACTACTCAGGATGTGCTCTTGTGCCGGCTGGCTTTTCCTCTTTTTTTTTTTTTTTTTTTTTTTTTTAAATCAATTTCTTCACGATGGATCACCGGGAGGCA
>NW_026606494.1:5000-12500 GCF_029834395.1 Sorex fumeus | reverse complement strand
GTGGGGCGGGGGGGGGGGTGCGAGGGCGATGGTGGTGGTGGTGGTGAAGGAACTTTGGTGAAGATGCAGTAGCTTCAAAGTACTGTGAACAGAAAACACGTATCATTGATAAAATTCCCCGGGGGGTGGGGGGGGGGGAAGGAAACCATGGCACTTTTTTTTTTTTTAAATTTTATTGACTCACCTGTGAGATCTTTACAAGCTTTCATGTTTGGGGGACAGTCACACAATGATCAAACACCCATCCCTCCACCAGTGCACATTTCCCACCACCAATATCCCGGGTATTATAACCCCGCCTACACACACACACACACACACACACACACACACACACACACACACACACACAGAGAGGCACACACCCTCCCCCTGCCTCCCTGCCTCTGTGGCAGACACATATTCCCCATTCTCTCTCCCTCACCCTCTCCCTCTCCCTCTCCCCTCTTTTCGGGGTTTATGCTTTGCAATACAGACACTGAGAGGTCATCATGTTTGGCCCTTTTTCTACTTTCAGCACACATCTCCCATCCCGACCGGTTCCTCGAGCCATCATTTTCTTCGGGATCCAAGATCCTTCGTACCCAATAGGCCAAATACCAGTCATAAGGATGGGTCTCATTCTCCACCGCCCCTATCCAGGCCCTGCTTGCTCCTCTATTTGGTTCTGTCGGTGGTCAGGGTGGACTCTGTCGCTCGCTTGCTTGTTGCCTGCTTGCTTGTCGGCTAGCTTGCTTGCTTGCTTGCTTGCTTGCTTGCTCGCTTGCTTGCTTGCTTGCTTGCTTGCTTGCTCGCTTGCTTGCTTCCTTGCTTGCTTGCTTGCTTGCTGGCTTGCTCTGCTGGCTTGACTGGCTTGCTTATTGACATGAACTCACTTGTTTTTTTTTTTTTTAAATGTAGTCATTATTTTTTGTAGTCTCATTCTCCTAAGCCTGAAACAGCCTTGAATAGGGCACTGTTTCAAAATCTCAGGGTGGGGCCTGCTCCAGGCAAGCGACGAACAACAGGATGGTCGTGGTCGTGGTCGTATTGGTTATTTATTTAAATAAATACGTACTCTTTCTTGCTGAATGAGTGATTTCCATGACCCCTTGGAGTGCCAGGGACCGAACCTGGGTCCACAGCCACCCAAGGCCAGCCATACTCAGGCCAAGCAGCTCGCCTTTCCACGGACTGAGAAGTCTCCATACTGGCTCCACCAGGCTGAAACGGACATCATTCGGACCAGCAGCGAATTCTCCAAATCCCTTTCGTGTCCCTATTCCCTATTCACGGCCGTGAGGGAGGGAAGAGGGACACGAAAAGGATTTGGAGGGTTTGCGGGGATTTGGAGGCTGGAGCGCTAGCAAAGCGGCAGGGCGTTTCCCTGCCACTCAAGCCGCCGCCGCAGCGGGGGGGGGGGGGGGGGGGGGGGGCCCCCCGCCTGCCTTGCCGGCTTCAACTCCTCCGCCCCTCCCTCCAGGGCGAACGTGCCACCTCTTGACAGGCACCCCTGTCAAGAGAAACTTCCCTTCTCTCTTCCAGCTGCCTTCTCCCCTTGGCTCATGAGGCAGGCTTCCAGCTAGGGAGCAATCTTCTCGTGCCGGCCGGCCGTGTATCTGCTCTCCTTAGGTGCGAGCCTCATGGGATGTGGTTGGACCCTCCACCCACGAGTGCAGTCCCTTCTCCGGCTGTCCCTCTCTTTCTGACTCATTTCACTTAGCATGAGACGCGCTGCGCGTCTATCCACGGACTCGTACGTACTCTTTTTGCTGGCTGGCTCGCTTGCATGCTTGCTTGCTTCCTTCTTGGCTTTTGCTTGCTTGCTTGCTTGCTTGCTCGCTCGCTCGCTCGCTCGCTTACGGTTGCTTGTTTTTCTTTTTATACATACGTACACACGTACGTACGTACGTACGTACATATGTATGCGTGTATATTATATATATGTGTACATATATATGTATTTTTTTTTTATAAACGTCTTGAATGAATCGCCGTGAAGTACAGGGACAAACGGACAAAACTTTCTTCCCTCCCCCCGTCCCTCCCCATCCCTCCGTCTTCCCTCCGTGTCCATCTCCAGAGATTCCAACCGGGGTCACGGGGTGCAAGCTGCCCATAGTTCACGTGTGGCACAGGTGCCTGACTTGACTCCCGTTCTATTTTTTTTTTTTCTGCCATCCGGACCCGGACCCCTCGGCTATGTCCCCAGCCTCACGTGTCCCTTAGGTTCGTGGTGTCACGGCTCCATCTCGAGGTCGTTTTAAAACGCATTAAGCCACGTGAAACACGCACTCGCGCACGCACCCACCCACCCACTCACTCACGCCCGCCCGCCCCCGCAACACCACCGCTTCACAGTGACCGATTCGGGAAATGGTGAAGAGAAACGAGCGGGTGGTCGTGCGCTCTCTCGATGTGGGCGCCGCCGCCGCCGCCGCCGCCGCCGCCGCGCCACACTGCACAACGTCCTGCATTTAGCTTCGCGAGTGGCCACGACGAGGGTGTGCTCGTTCCCGAGGGTGCCCGTTCGCCCGAGAGGGCCACGGTGCCGGTTCCTTGGTGGAAATCTCCACGAAACTCCGCCGGGGCGAACCCGAACCGCTCCTTTCTGCGGACCCAGCTCCGATGATTTCCTAGAGCCGCTTCATGTCTCACGCCACCGCCACCGCCGCCGCATCTTCTTGTTGTCCCCAGGGAGGGAGCCGGGGAACAACGAACCGGAACGCTCTTTCTCTCTCTCTCTCTCTCTCTCTCTCTCTCTCTCTCTCTCTCTCTCTCTCTCGGGCTGCGTCGCCTATTCCTCCAAGGAGGTTGGCCCCTGACAGACGGACGGGTCCTCCCCGGTCTTTTCGTCAAGTTCATCGGGATTGGGTGGATCTTCTGAGCTCTGGGTGCCTTGTCCATCCAGTCCGCTGTGAACCCCAAACAGGCACGCAGAGGCCGAGAGGGAGACGGAGATGGACACGGACGCACGCACACAGACACAGAACAGGCAGGCGGGCCCGCGCGCTCAAACACACGCACTGAGTGGTGGGGGGTGGTTTTAGTTTTTGTGGGGGTGGGGGGGAATTGTCCTCCTCTCCATCCCCAACGGCCCTGCCTGTTTCTCGAGGGGAGGGAGGGGCGGTGGGATTTAGTTTCCCTCCACAGGAGTCGCGCGGGGCGGGGTGGCGATCGATCGCGCTGAGGTTGCTCGGGCGCCACCTGCCGTCCGCTTTTCTACGGCGCCGGAGCTCCTCTGGGCTGACGGGAGCGATTCGCTCGCACTGCCCGAGGCGGCGTTCCAGGATGTCGGCGTCCGAGTCGACTTCGGGCCCGCTGTCAAGGCGCCACCTCGCGAGGAGCGACGGTGGAGATTGGAACTGCAGGTTCTTGAGGGAGGCCGTGTTGCCTTCGCAGCCGGGTGCCGGCGCCGGGGCTGGCTGCCCGGGCGGGTCGACCAGCACCCCGGCGGCGGGTGGCGCCGTAGCTCCAGGGTCGGCAAGCGGCCCGGAGCGGGGCCGAGGGCCGGGCCGGGCCGGGCCGGGCCGGGCGCGGGGCGGTCCGGGCGCGCGGCCCGGCGCTCGGCCGGCGGGTGACGCGGAGCTAAGCCCCGGGGCCGGCAGCGGCCCGGAGCGGGGCCGAGGGCCGGGCCAGGCGCGGGGCGGCCCGGGCGCGCGGCCCGGCCCTCGGCCGGCGGGTGCCGCGGAGCTAAGCCCCGGGGTTGGCAGCGGCCCGGAGCGGGGCCGAGGGCCGGGCCGGGCCGGGCGCGGGGCGGCCCGGGCGCGTGGCCCGGTCCTCGGCCGGCGGGTGCCGCGGCGCTAAGCCCCGGGGCCGGCAGCGGCCCGGAGCGGGGCCGAGGGCCGGGCCGGGCGCGGGGCGGCCCGGGCGCGCGGCCCGGCGCTCGGCCGGCGGGTGCCGCGGAGCTAAGGCCCGTGGTCGGCAGCGGCCCGGAGCGGGGCCCGGCCCTCGGCCGGCGGGTGCCGCGGAGCTAAGCCCCGGGGCCGGCAGCGGCCCGGAGCGAGTTGGGTCTATGGCTGCCCGAGCCCGTGGACGCCCTTGCCCGTGGCCGTCCTTGTGCCCGCTTGAGCCCGTGTCGTGTAGCTCTAGGGTCCGCAGCAGTTCGGAGCGGGGTGGGGGATGGCGATCCCGCTGAGGTTGCTCGGGCGCCACCTGCCGTCCGCTTTTATATGGCGCCGGAGCTCCTCTGGGGTGACGGCAGCGTTTCGGTTTCACTGCCCGAGGCGGCGTTCCAGGATGTCGGCGTCCGAGTCGACATTGGTCCCGCTGTCGAGGCGCCAGCCCGCGAGGACCGGCGGTGGAGCTTGGAACTGCAGGCTCTTGAGGGAGGCTGTGTTGCCTTCGCCGGCGGGTGCCGGCGCCGGGCCTGGCTGCCGGGGCGGGTCGACCAGCACTCTGCCGGCGGGTGCCGCGTAGCTAGCTAGCTCCAGGGTCCTCGGCGGCTCGGGAGCGGGGCCGGTGGCCGGCGCGAGAGGGGGGCGGCCCGGGCGTGTGGCCCGACCCTTGGCCGGCGGGTGCCGCGTAGCCAGCTCCGGGGTCCTCAGCGGCTCGGAGAGGGGCCGATGGCCGGCCCGAGCGCGAGGCGGCCCGGGCGCGTGGCCCGTCCCTCGGCCGGCGGGTGCCGCGTAGCTAGCTCCAGGGTGCGCAGCGGCTCGGAGCGGGGCCGGTGGCCGGCGCGAGAGCGGGGCGGCCCGGGCGTGTGGCCCGACCTTTGGCCGGCGGGTGCCGCGTAGCCAGCTCCGGGGTCCTCAGCGGCTCGGAGAGGGGCCGATGGCCGGCCCGAGCACGGGGCGGCCCGGGCGCACAGGGCCCTGCGCCGGCTTGAGCCCGCGCCTCGTAGCTCCAGGGTCGGTCCGCAGCGTCTCGGAGCGGGGCCGATGGCCGGGCTGAACGCGTGCCGCCCTTGGCCGGTCAGCGGGCGGTGCATCGGTGCACGGTGACGGGTTCCGGCCGTGAGCCCGTGGGGGCGCCTGGTCCGCGGCCCCGAGAAGGAAGAGGACTTAGTTTTGTTTGATTTCCCGCCGCGGTGTTTCTGGGCTTCTGAATCTATCCCCTTAGCCTTCCCGAGCTGGCTTTGACCTCCGGCCGCCGCCGCCGCCGCCGCCGCCGCCGCCGCCGCCGCCGCCGCCGCCGCCGCCGCCGCCGCCGCCGCCGCCGCCGCCGCCGTGGGGTCGTCGCGTGGCTTCGGGCGCAGCTTCGACCATGCCGAGTCACGGGGTCGACCAGTTGTCCCGTGGAGCTCCGGGACTCGGGGCGATGGGGCTCTCCTGGGTGCCAGTTGCCGGGTCCCTGTTCCAGAGGTGCGGCGGGAAGATGCAGATCGGTCCCGTTTCCGACATCGGTCCTTTTCCCGTGCGACGGGACCGGTTTGGACCGCGAGATGTGTGCTGACACGCTCTCTCTCGGTGGCTCTCTGCCGTGAGGATCGGGACCGTCGTTCCCCCGGGTGCGTGTGGGATGGTCGGGGCCTGTCTTGAGGACTTCCTCCCTGGCCTCCCGCCGCTCGAGCCGCCCGCCTGGGCCCTGTGCGCCGGCTCTCGCGTGCACCTGGGGGCAGTGTCCCAGCCGTGGCTGTCAACCTCCGGCCTAAGGCGCCCGAGTTCAGCCCGGCGTCCGCGGCCCCGATGTGAACGGACCTCCCCCAGTCCCGCGGGCCCCCGTGCCCGCTGCGTGTCAGGCAGTCTCGCTCTCGTTGGAGGGGGTTGTCCGGTCGGGGTCCGGAATCACCCCGAGGTCAGAAGGGTGGGCAAAGGCTGAAACGGGCCTCTCCCCTCTCCGGAGGGTTGCTGTCCTTTGCTCGCTCTCCTTCGGGGTCCGGTCCCCTCCTCGTCCGGGGGGACCGGTGGCCGCTCGCTTCTCGCATCCTTTCCTTGCTGATCGATGTGGTGCTGGTGTGCTCTCCCGGGCCGGGCCTAAGCCGCGCCAGACGAGGGACGGACATTCCACGTGAATGGGACCGCTCTTCTCGTTCTGCCAGCGGGCCTCTCGCTTCTCCCCCACCTCGCGGTGGGGCGGGGCGTTCAGGGGTGCGGACCCCGGCCCGATCCCGTTCTTGCCGCTCTCCTGCTTGGTGCACAGGGAGTGGGCTTTTCGGGGTCGTCTGACACGGTGGACAACCCTCGCTCTGTCGGGACCGTCCCAGGTTCCCGTTCTCTCGAGCCGGCCCCTCCCCGCGGCGGGGTGGGGCCGCCCGGCGGTGGCGCGCGCTGCCGTGCCTCAACCGGCCCTCGGTGGTGCCCCTGGAGCGCTCCAGGTCGTCCTGTCAGGTGCCTGAGGCCGAGCCGGTGGTGCCGTTTCCCCGTCACCTGGCTTCGCGGTCCTGCCCTCTTTGGGCTCTCCCCGTTCGGTGGTGTTCCCCTCTGGGGGTCGAGCCGGTCGTTGTTTGTCACACGGGAGTCGCCCTGCCGTTCGCCCCCTTGCGGCCCGCCGCTTGGGTCGTGGGCGGTTGGGCGGCCTCCGTTTCTCGGGCGCGTGCCCGCGTGCCTCGCATTAACTGGCTCTTGCGCACGCGGGCGCGTGAGCGGCGGCGGTGGGTTGTCGTTGTGCCGGGCTCTGGGAGACGAGGTGGCCCCCCCTTGGGGGCTCTCTCTCGCTCTGTCCGGGGTTTCCGCTCCTCTCCCGTTGCGGGGGCGGAAGCCGGTCACCCGCCGTGGTGGGCGGGGGCCGTCTGCCGGGTGCTGCGGAGGGGCGGCGGGCCCTCCCGCGGACCCAGCACACAACGGACCTGACCGCGGACGCTCACGCTTCTGGTCGGTCTTGCTTCGGCGGGGCTCGGCCACCGGACCACTACGGCAGACCCCCCCCACTCGAGTCGGGGGAGCCCGGAGAAGCGGGGCAGCCGGCCTAGGTCGGGGGGCGGCGCCCCCTCGGCGGAGAATACTCCTTCTCTAGCGATCCGAGAGGGTGCCTTTGGGGTACCGGATCCCCCAGCTGCTGCCCCTCCTCTACCTGCGCTGTCAGCCACCGGTAGCAGAGCCTGCCCTTCCCCGCCGCCCTGTGGCGGGGAGAGGCTTCCGCCGTCATTCCCCCCAGACGTGGGGGGGTGCCGAGCGCCCTCGCTCTTTGCCTACCGCGGCCCGCGCCTCCCCCCGTCGGGGGAGGGTCCCGCCGGGCCGAGCCGGCGTCCCGGCGTCGGGGCGTCGTGTCGGTGGTCGGGGCTCGGATGGGCCCGTGTGTGCGCGGTCGGAGAAGACGGGCGTGTGCGCGGGTATGGTCTCGCTTCCTGGACCCGACCTATGCCCGCGCGATCCCCCGCTCTGCCCCGCGGGAGCCGTGCTTCCCGTGGGGGGGGACGACACGCTGTCCGCTCCCGTGTCTGTGTGTGCCGCAGCCGGCGGTGGTGCTGCGGAGCCCGGCTTCGGGGTGTGCGTGCTCTCGGCCCCCAGCCGAGCGAGACGCTCTCGCGCGGTCCGCGCGGTGGCGTGCCCCCGAGTGACTGGACGTTGCCGTCTGGGTACCCGGACCCTCCGGCAGGACTCGGATGGGCAGAGGGAAGAGGAAGAGCGGTTTGTGGAGGCT
>NW_026606493.1:0-30038 GCF_029834395.1 Sorex fumeus | reverse complement strand
AATGGGGTCAGCAAGTACGAGTGAGTTGGTAAGATTCACGAATACAGAAGAAATATTATTATGCCAGCAGGAGTGGACCATGTATGTGATTGTAAAGGTGGAGGGCTGGGATTGGCAGGGAGAAATTCCAACACCTGATGCTTGGAGTAGAGGACTCATAGCTTTGCTAGGTGCTGACATCAACCGTGTATAAAAATACTGTGAGTTTTTGATTGGCTTGACAGTGGTAGTTGTTTAGAAAGCTAATTTGTGCGCCCTAGAGGTGGTGCAGTGAGAAATATACTTGCTTTGCATAGGGATGGATGGTCCTTACCCAGCACACCTTATACACAGCATAGACGCACAGAACTGATCCGAGACACTGCATGGTGTGCTCCTTCACCCACCCAACCTCCAATGAATAGAAACTACAAAACAGAAAGAAAAAAAAAACTTTATTGATCCTGAAAGGCATCACTTGTGGTGAGAGCATTGCAATGGCCATGTGATCTGTCTCAGCTGCGTTACGATGCAGCGTAGTCTTCACCCCTGCATCACAGGTTCCACACAGAACTTTAACCAAATTCACATGTGGATCTATTTCATTTTCTCTTGAAATGGATGTGTCCGTTTTCTATAGAAGTAATTATTTCTAGTTGTATTCCTTCATTAAATTAAAAGGGGGGAAGTCCCAGAATTTACTCTCTATCCATCAATGTTGTGCGTCCAACTTACGGTAACATGAAGTTTTTCAATAGTAAGACAATTCATATGTCAGTAATTGCATTTTTGTGGTGCATATGTGTGGAACTACATCTGAAGGACTCAGTTTTTTGACAGGAAGACTCAGTGAATAAGTCAATAATTAGAATCCTCTGTTGTTCTGCAGGAAAGCTGCCACCCCGAGTGGAATGTCTCTGATCCTGCACTGTATGATAATGTCTCAACTGATCAATCGTGCCCTCAGCCCCATGAGGACGACGAGACAGGCGGGATTTCTTCTGAGGGTGATCAGAATGGTGAGAGCTACCTCACTCTGAAGAAGCCCTCTCCTGGAAAAAGTTCCTTGGAGTGTGTTATTCTCAGTTCACAGACACAAAATTCCCCAATGGGGTACCTGCTAGGGAGAGAAGCACTGTTTATAGTTAGTCCCTCACAGCAACATACCCTCAACCACAGTCACCGTGAGCAGAACCCATATAGGTGTAAGGAATGTGGAGGAGCCTCCCCATGTTCTCAGCACTGTGGTGTTCCCTTAGAAAACCATAGTGGACAGAATCCCCAGAAATGTCAGCCCCAAGAACAAAGTGTGAGTCAAGGGTTACTCCATCATGACCATATGAATATAAATTCAGGAGCGAAACCTTTTGCATGTGAAACATCTGGGAAGGCCTTTGATCAATCATCACATCTTATGCAAAGGAGAATTCATACAGGAGAGAAACCTCATGAATGTCAGACATGTGGGAAGGCCTTCATTCATTCAGACCTCTAGTTCTAATGGACCTATGAAAACTCATAGTGCAGAGAAGCCTTATATATGTCAGGAGTATGCTAATGCCTTTACTCGATACTCAGGCCTCAGTGTACATAGAAGTATTCACACTGGAGAGAAACCGTATATATGTAAGGAATGTGGGAAGGCCTTTGCTGGAGCCTCAGGACTTAGTGCACATAGGAGAATTCACACTGGAGTGAAACCATATATATGTAAGGAATGTGGAAAGGCCTTTGCTTTGGCCTCAAGACTTAGTGAACATTGGAAAATTCACACTGGAGAGAGACCCTATGTTTGTAAGGAATGTGGAAAGGCCTTTATTTTGGCCTCAAAACTTAGTGTACATAGGAGAATTCACACTGGAGAGAAACCGTATATATGTAAGGAATGTGGGAAGTCCTTTGCTGAATCCTCAAAGCTTAGTGTACATAGGAGAATTCACACTGGAGAGAAACCGTATATATGTAAGGAATGTGGGAAGTCCTTTGCTGAATCCTCAAAGCTTAGTGTACATAGAAGAATTCACACTGGAGAGAAACCGTATATATGTAAGGAATGTGGGAAGTCCTTTGCTGAATCCTCAAACCTTAGTGTACATAGGAGAATTCACACTGGAGAGAAACCGTATATATGTAAGGAATGTGGGAAGTCCTTTGCTGATGCCTCAAGCCTTCGTGTACATAGGAGAATTCACACTGGAGAGAAACCGTATATATGTAAGGAATGTGGGAAGGCCTTTGCTAGAGCCTCAAAACTTACTGTACATAGGAGAATTCACACTGGAGAGAAACCGTATATATGTAAGGAATGTGGAAAGGCCTTTGCTACAGCCTCAAGCCTTAATGTACATAGGAGAATTCACACTGGAGAGAAACCATATATATGTAATGAATGTGGAAAGGCCTTTGCTTTGGCCTCAAGACTTAGTGAACATTGGAAAATTCACACTGGAGAGAGACCCTATGTTTGTAAGGAATGTGGAAAGGCCTTTATTTTGGCCTCAAGACTTAGTGTACATAGGAGAATTCACACTGGAGAGAAACCATATATATGTAAGGAATGTGGGAAGGCCTTTGCTGAATCCTCAAAGCTTAGTATACATAGGAGAATTCACACTGGAGAGAAACCGTATATATGTAAGGAATGTGGGAAGTCCTTTGCTGATCCCTCAAGCCTTATTGTACATAGGAGAATTCACACTGGAGAGAAACCGTATATATGTAAGGAATGTGGGAAGGCCTTTGCTCAATCCTCAAGCCTTACTATACATAGGAGAATTCACACTGGAGAGAAACCGTATATATGTAAGGAATGTGGGAAGGCCTTTGCTCAATCCTCAAACCTTAGTATACATAGGAGAATTCACACTGGAGATAAACCATATATATGTAAGGAATGAGGAAAGGCCTTTACTTCATCCTCGCAATTGACTATACATAGGAGAATTCACAGTGGAGAGAAACCATATATATGTAAGGAATGTGGGAAGTACTTTGCTGAAGCTTGCTGATTTTCACCCGGGCTGCACCTATGCCAGTATTCTTGTTCTTGGAATTGCTTGTGTGTTAACTTGTAAATAATGGGTCATGGTGATGAAAATAAGGAGGAAGGTGACTGAATAAACTGAATAAACTCCCTCCTGCTCAGAGCTGTAATGGCTCACTACTCTGTTATTGTTTGCTATGCTTCTGGCTTGGCCCAGTGGGGCTGTTTAGCGGGAATTATGGCAGAAATCAACCAAGATGCAGCATTGAATACTTTGAAAATGGAAAAATAGGTAATCCTTCATTCTTCAGTGTTTCCTGTGTTAGGATTTGGGATGCTTGAGCACCCTGGTTTGGCCACTTGAGCGCCAGGTCAAGCCAGCTTGTATGGTGCATTCACGCTTGTTTGTTACTTGTTCTGGATATCCAGGCTTTAGTGGATGTGGAGCTTTTGAGGAGTGCATTGGGTGCTGTTCTGTCACTCAGGTGTCATGGGTGAGGGTGCGTTATCCTGAGGGCCCCTGCAGCCACCATCGATCCAGGTCCAAGACGGCACTGGAGGTTGGGCACATGGACTTCAGGCCTTGGTGTGAGGAGCTTGCAAAGAGTGGAGGTCTTGGTCATCTCGTTCCTCCCTACTGGAGACTGTGAAGGACCCTGTTTTGAGCCTTTGGACTGGACCTAACACTTATCGAAACTCCAGATATGTTCACAGGCAGCCCCCAAAGGAAAGGGACACTTTTGCCGTCAGTCATTTTCATTGGCTTCAGTGCTGGGTTTGGCACTTTGGGGTGTGTTTAGACAAATGAGACGTATATGCCTTAAAAATTTACTCTTTGGATTATTTTTTTTTTTGCTTTTTGTGTCACACTCAGCGTTTCACATGGGTTTCTCCTGACTTATGCACTCAGGAATTACTCCTGGTAAAGCTCAGGGGACCATATTGTTTCTGAGATTCGAACCCGGGTTGGTCACGTGCTAGTCAAACCTCTTACACGCTCTGCTATCACTTCAGCCCCTCTTTGGAATAATTTTAATAGCTGCTTTTATTCAAGGCAGTTGGAAGGGATTCTTTGATGCACAAGGTTTACTTCTGGTTGTGCATATCAGGAATTATTCTGTGGTGCTGCTGGGTACCTATCGGATGGGGAGGCTAGCATCCTAGTAGCTTCACAGTGATTCCAACCCCACTATTGGTGTTTTTCCCATATATAGAATTTCTACAACCTGGGATTATGGTACCGCCAGCAGGTCAATATGTGCCTGTAAGGCGACTGCATCAGCAGCCTGATGGCACCATCAGACTTCCAGATACTCCAAAATTGATGCTGTGCCTTTGGCCAGACTCCAAAAACTTTGGGCAAAGTCTTCCAAGAAAGTAAACAGCCAATGTTAGGTATGTGCAAGACACACCAACAAACCATTTCCTGCTCAGCTATATAATTGGAGGCAAGGTCTCTCTGGTTCCTGATCAAACCTCTTAAAGGCTATGATCCCAGAGACTCAGAGATAAATCTCGGAACCCAGCGGCTTTTTGCAGAGATGTGCCCGATACCCACAATGAGCTACCAGCGACAGACCACCACAAGGGGGAAAGGGGGTGTGTCTCCGCCTGATCCCACTTGGTGGCTCAGTGGCCACCATCTTCCAGAGGCCATTGGACAGACAGGTTTGGGCCTGCAGTGACAAGACATGCAAGGCCTCATGGGATTGGACTGGACTCTGCACTTTCCTCCCCACCTCAATGAGACCCCGAGTCGCTGCCCATGTACGAACTCTCTGGCTGATCCCAGAGTCTCAGAAACTAATTTCGGAACCCAGTGGCTTTCAGAAGAAATGTGTTCTGTCCCCACTGTAGGTTACCTAAGCTGGGTATTTCAGGTGGGAGTAGGTTTTGTGCCAGGCGGCTCAGTGGCCGCCGTATCTTAGGGTTCTGGACGGTTAGGTTTGGGACTGCAGTGAGGAGACATTCAGGGCCTAATGGGATGGTGGTGGAGCTGGCCCTTTTCCCCCTGCCCCAACGAGACCCCGAGTTGTCTGGCGCCTACGATTGACCTCTATGGCTCGTGATCAAGGTGAGTAATGGCCATGATCCCAGAGATTCAGAGACAAATCTCGAAACCCAGTGCCTTTTAGCAGAAACGCATCTGGACCCTGCAGTAGGTTACTGTCCCAGGTCCACCCCAGGGGGAATTGGTGCTGTCCCGCCAACGGCTCCTCCTTGGCGGCTCGGTGGCCTCCATCCGCCAAAGGCCTTTGGAAAGTCAGGTTTGTGCCCACACTCAGGAAGATACGTGGGGCCTCGCAGGATGGGTGTGGAGCTGGCCAATTCCTCCCCACCCCAACAAGAGCCTAAGTCATTCCCACGAACCGCCTCTCTGGCTCGTGATTAAGCTGTTTAATGGCCATAATCCCAGAGACTCAGGAACATATCTCGGAGCCCAGCAGGTTTTAGCAGAAATTCCTCCAGATTTAGTTGTTAAAATTTCAGAATTCCAAAATCATATGTTATTTATAACCAGCAAATGAAAAAGAATTGTCTACTGTTGCGTTTTCACCAGATCTAACTGCCGGAGTAAAATGCCAAATAATAATGGTGGGTCTTGTGTCAAAATATTGAATGTAATCAAAGTAGAGAGAAGAATTGGAAATTATCTGCCCCACAGGTAGAGGAAGGCTGTGAAATGGCGTTATACTTGGGTTTTTAGTGATGGAAAATGGGCATGGTGAAGGGACGGGTGTTTCATTGTATGACTGAGACTTAAACCTGAAAGCTTTCTAAGTGCTCTCCCATTTTCCCCCGTTTTCTCTCATTTATTTAGAAATGGCCAGAGTAATAGTAGAGCAAGTAGGATGCTTACCTTACATGTGGACAACCCAGTAGTCTTCCAGTCCACAACGTCTTTTCATTGCTTATTGGACATTGAGCGTCCCCTTCTCATTCCTAGAACATGTAATGTGGTGGTGTGGCATGGGGTAGGGGTGTCTTCTCCCCGGAGCTGTTCATTACGGAGAGATCCAGTGCTTTGCTTTCTTGACTTTGTTGTGATTCTTCCCTATCTGTCAGGTATGTCAAGTAGTCCATGTGTTTCAAGGCTCTTGTTTTCCCAGTTGTATAACTGGCCAGACTGTACAACTAATGGGTCGGGTACCCTTTCTGGACCCTGCTCAGTCAATCTGACACCATGCATATGTTTGCCTTTGGATCATTGTCATGTTTTTTGAAAATGGGAAGAAATTGAGTTTTCTTTTGTTATGGGGCCTGGGGATGCTCAACAGTTATTTCTGGTTGTTCTCATAAGTTGCTTTTAGCAGTGTGTAAGGATCAAACCCTGTCAGCCTCATGCTAGGCAAATGCCTACCTACTGTATGCTTGTACGCACCAAAAAATGTTTTATTGTGTGTATGTTAAATTGTGACTGTGAGCCCATAGTGAAGTTAATTAGGACCAGAACAGCAGTGCATCACGGAGGGTGCTTGCCTTACAGATGCCGCCTACCTTCGATGTCCAGCATCCCCTTTGGTATCCCAAGCATCACTGGGTCTGATTAAAAACAAAACCCAAAAGGATTTTTTGGGGGATTGCCGAGCTCCTCCCAGCAACACTTCCCGCAGATTTTCCCTTTCTGTAGGCTTCCTTGGACTGTGAGAACTATGGAGATGTCCTCCACCTGTTTGGTCATTCAGCTGCATTCCATTCAACATTGGACTAATTCTCATTGTGCATTTTGTGTGATTTCAGAACTCAAATCACAGGTTTAGGATGTGACATTACAGCAGTTTCTTTAGGGAACAGGGGTATTGCATACAAGTGTGCTGTAAGAGTCTCTTGTTGAAACTATTATGCCATTGGAGTGCTCAGTGGACCGAGCATGCAACTTGAAAGGTGGGGTCCGGCTCCATCCCCACAACAACATCTATGGTCTCAGAATCACAGGAAAAATAACGGAGCCTAATGCTGGGACTAGAGGGTCTTTAACCTCAGTGGGTGCTGAAATCTGGAAATTTATTTTATTGTATTGTTTTTTAAAGTCTTCATTAAAATGCCAGTATTTTCAATGTTATTGATAGTTGTGTTTAGGCGTACCATCATTGAACACCAATTCCTGCATCAGCTTCCCTCCACCCGTGTTCCCGTATTCCCTCCCCACCCAGGTGCCCACTCTGCCCCCACCTGTCATCTGGACAAGCACTTGACTAGGTTTCAGTGGTTACAGCTTAGATCTCTTGTTTTCAGTTCTCTTGTATCTGTATTTTGGGTAAATGGCTACACCCCTCACTCATGTCACTGGCATAAGTGAATCCCTGATCCCTGTAAACTTCTGGGTGTCTTCCGCCCTAAATTTCATTCCTTCTTTGTCCGGCTTCTCTCTAAACTCTGGAATCAGGGATGATTTAAGCAGCCCCTTTACATTACATTTCCACATCCAGTGTTCGGTACTCCACAGATGAGTGAACAACATCCTGTTTTTGTTTCTTTTTCTGGCTAACTTCACTCAAGACAGTATCTTCCAGTTCCAACCATGTTGCTGCATAAAAGCACTAATTCTAAAACCTAAAATATATATCAATTGATCAATTGATCTCCCTTTATTCATCGATTTATTCCAGTGGGTGTCAGTAACGTCTCCATGCATGCCTGTTGCATGCTAGTGTAGCCCAATGGCATCTGTTTGTTCTAGGAACATGGAGAGCCTCAAACTGATTTTTCAGGGTCTTGAGTAAGAAGTCTGAACATCTTGTAGGTGGGCGTCCACGCAGTCTTTTGACGTGCCGTGGATTTCAGTCAGTAATGGGTCTAGGCCAGTGGTTGTCTGTAAACCTAATTTCGTGTCCAGCCCCTCTGATTTTTGATGCCTTAGAAGATCAGACAGCATCCCTGATTCTTGACCGTCGATGGAGATCAGAACTCCGGATTCTATCTCTCATTTGAGTGATGCGTGATATTCCAAGCATAGCTGTTACGATTCCTCTTTGAAAGATCCAAGTAGCGTTCTCATCCTGTTTTCATAGGGCCTAGGTCTTTAAGGCATATGTTAATGCAGGAAGAACAGTGGAATTGAAGACATGTGCTCGAAGCTGGAGGTTCTTTGTCCTCTTAGTTATTTCTTAAACGCTCTTGAAGGCATTCCAAGACACTCTCATCCTCCTGCGAAACTCAGGTGCCAGGTCATTCATCATGTTTCTTTCTCAAACTAGGTATATATAACTTGCATTCGGACATGGTGGTTCCATTGAAAGCGAATGGAGGATCAGAAACGAGGCTGTTTGTAATAAACATTGTCTTCATAATTGTGATGCTTCATAATTCAGCTGTAGTCCGATCTTTCCACACTCACGGTCGAAGTAGGTCATCATTTTTGCCCCTTGGCTGATGTTGGGTGTTATTAGAATGATGTCATCAGCAAAGCAGAGGTGGTATAGTTGCCGACCATCTATCTTCACTCCCATTCCTTCCCATTCCAGTCGTCGCATGATGTTCTCAAGGGTGGCACTGAAGAGTTTTGGTGAAATGGTATCACCCTGCCGAACCCCTCTCTTGACATGGATAATTACTTCTTTGTAGAGTGGTCAGATCCTCATAGTGAATCCGTAATAGAGTTCACGGAGGATCCTGATGTATTGAGTTTGTACACCCTGATTGGTTAGGGCTTCTATGACCGCTTCCATCTCAACAGAAGAAAAAGGCCTTCTTTAAATCAATGAACGTTAGACAGAGCGGCATCTTGAACTCCTGAGAAACCTCAATGAGCTTAGTAATTGTGTGGATATTGTAGATGGTACTGAATCCTTTTCGGAACCCACCTTGTTCACATGGTGGTTCTTCATCTAGTATTCTGCTAATCCTATTCAGGATGACTCGAGTGAACAGATTGTAGATGAGAGACAATAGGCAGATTGGGCGATAGTTGCCAATGTCCTGGATGCCTTCCTTCTTGTATAGTAGTACGGTCTTGCTGGTTTTCCATTGGGATGGAACCTTGCATTCAGACAGCGTGTGAAGAGCCGAGCCAGTGTATTGATGAGTACTGATGGTAAGTTCTTCAAGTGTTCAGGTCTGATCTCGTCTGTGCCAGGTGTTCTTTGTTTCTTTACCGACGAGATGGCATGTTGAATTTTGAAGGGAGAGCATTCGGAATGATATATCCATGGTGCAGAATGTGGTATGCGGGCAGGTGGATATGGCTATTAAAGAGATCTGAGTAGAAGTCATGAATAAACTTCTCCATTTCCCTTCTGGATGATGTGATAGATCCATCAGGATGTCGGAGGGGAGTGATCTTGGTCTTGTAGTTGGTGAAGGACAGGCGGGCATTACGAAACCTTTTCCCGGCTTCTGCCACATCTACCAGCACCGCTGTTCTCCTGTCTTTGAGGTCATCCTTGATGCTTCTCTGCATTGTTTTGCCAGCTTGGACGTTCGCTTGCAGTTGCCTGAGGCATGTGCCAAGCCACATTGGCGAATAAGTTCAAGAGTGTTCGAAGAAAGGCAGTTTTTTTCATGGTTATCTCTCTCGGCCCCGAGAGTCCCAGCAGCAGGAATCCCTGAGCAATGCTGGTGTGATCCTCTCCCCACATATGTTGAATTAAAATTCTCCTTAACACACCCTAGATTCTCTGATTGCTGTTACCTTCACCCCAGACATCTGGAGATGCTGGAGTTGAATCTGGCTTCTGCCACCCTCCTCCACGGAGAACAGAAGAAATGGGACTTCTCCTGTGTATAAGAACCTCAAAACTCAGGACAGAAGATGGCACCCTCAGCAATGCGGGGCGCTGTGATATGTGGAAGTGGGCTCTGGAGACCTTTAGAACTGAGTTGGTTGGACACATCGTACTGCAGGAAGACAAGCCTATCCTGTGTCACCCTGTTCGCTCTCGGGTAGGTGGCTCTGGAGCACTGGTAACTGGGTATCCTTCCACACATAGAGTGAGTGGGGCAAGCCTCAGGCAGCAGGGACACCCGGACACAGATCCCCAGTTTACTCCCTGACCAAGGCCCAGTCAGACGTGGCCAGCGCCGGAAGATGCTGGACTCTCTCATCCCCTGTCTTACTTTGCGGGTGTAAGAGAGTTGAATCCATCAGAGGTGACTCCTCTTGGCACACGGACCCCTCGAGAATGAAGCAGCACCATTGAGGTCTGGGGTCATCCCCCAACCCCCACCCCACCCCGCCTGGTCCACACCTTCTGATCTGACTATATTATTTGAGTGAGGGGGTCGGAAGCAGTGTTGGGGGACCCCACATCCTTCTGGAGTTCGACTTTGGTTCCCACACTCGGGGAACCTCCAATTGCCCTGCTCCCGCAAATGTCTGGGAAAGCCAATGAGCGGTCTCCCTGGAACAGAAGGGAATCCAATCTAGGCTTTTACCTAGGTCAAAGTCCCGTTGCTAAGGAGGTTGCCTAGGCAGGTTGAGAGTGGTGATGATCTTCTTTGAAATTCCTTTCCTGGCCTTTTGTTTCTGCAGGAGCTTCTCTGGGTCTGTTACTGGCCATAGGTGAGGGTGTGATCAGGCCTTAGTTTCTGTTTTCTTCAAGGTTGGCCTTCACAACTTCAGAGCTATTCCTGGGAAATTTACTGCCTTTACCTTGGGAGCTTTCCTGTATGCCTACATCAATTCCCTCCAAACCATTAGGATTTGCTGGACCTTAGGACGTTAGGAGCCCTCAACCCTGGCCCCAGAGGAGCGACTCCTGAGTGCAAAGGCAGGAATAAATAAGCCCTGAGCACTGTTGACTATGTCTCCCTCCCAAAAGATGCAAATCCTAAGTTTCCCGGTGCTTCCCAGGTAGCTGATTACTCCCTGTGGTACCAGGGGACCATGTGATACTGGAGGTGAGCCCAGAAAAACCATGTACAGGCAGAGAAAGCCTTGATCGCAGGGATCACTGAAATCGCTCACATCTGTAATTTATAAACCTGATCCCCCTGACATAGCGCTTTCTGTTCAATACACAAACAAGTACTTTTTTGTAGGGGTGGGGATAAGGCACAACCAGAAATGGAGTTACTTCTGGCTCCCCAGGCAGGATAACTCCAGGTGGGCCTGGGACGGAAAGGGATTATATCCTGTCATCCCCTGCAAGACAAACTCCCAGCAGTCCCTAAAATCTGAATTTCAATTTACCTTGAATGCATCATTCAATCTCCCCCAGCCCTTGGGTGGGATACACAATGCCTCCATTATCTCTGGGTTCCTCATGGCTTGCCCTTTGACCATTTTTTTTTCCATTTTTGTGTCCCACCTGGGTGATGCTCAGGGGTTTCTCCTGAATATGCACTCAGGAATTACTCTTGAAGTGTGGTGCTTGGGGGATCTTGTGGCAAACACTCTGTTTCAACCTTTTGATGTCTTAAATATACACTCCTAGTTCATTCTTTACGTTAAAGTTATCAAGTTCAAATTAAACTGGTGTCTTCAGTACTATGAGGGAAAGGGAATTGCTTATGATTGCAATTCAGGGAAACGCAAAGATCTTCCCATTCTGTAAACTCTTAAGATTTCTTGCCACTGTATATTTTCATATGCCTACTAACGTCTGGGCTCCTGGTGAACCTGAATTAACCTCCTGAGTTTCCTTATATAGCAAACCATAATAATAATAGTAATGATTACTATTTCCTATGCCAGTGTCCCAGCATTTGGACTTGATTTGTATGTTAACCTGTAAAAAATTGGTCCTTTTTTTTTGGTCACACCCAGAGATGCTCAGGGGATACTCCTGGCTTTGCACTCAGGAATCACTCCTGGCTGTGCTTGGGGGACCATATGGGATGCTGGGAATCGAACCTGGGTCAGCCACATGCAAGGAAAGCGCACTACCCTCTGTGCTGTTGATCTAGTCCCTGTAAATAATGGGTCTGGATGATGGAATCCAGGGGAAATCTGATTAAATAGGAACTAAGTAAAAGGGTACAAAAACCACCCCTCAATCACAAATATCAGTGCCACTCCTGGGAGTGCTTGGGGGACTGTATGTGATGCCGGGGACCGAACATATGCCCTGCCAACTGTACTATCACTCTGGCTCCAAGTACAATTTTTCATCCTCTAATTTTTCATCCACTTTTTCTTTTATAAATTCACGTACCCATAGGTAAACCATAGCCTGAAAACCTGACCTGTAAGCTCTGAGCATTTCTGGATGTGGTCCCAAAACTGAAACAACAAACCCAGAGGACTGACCGTTCAGAACATATTACTAGATTTTGCACCTCTTCTGTTGGCAGTTAACTCCTCATTGCCTTTATTTGGGCAGGAGGATTGACTATGCGGGATTTTGCCACACCCAGCAGCTCTCCGGGATCACTCCTTGGCAATTCAGGTTGTGAAGCCAAGTCTTTTGCGTTCATGACAAATGCCCTGCCATTCACTCTCAGCTCTTTCGTGCCGCTGATAGCCTTTGAAATTGCAGCCTGTACTTCTGGCTCAAGTTTGCACCAGGAGCCAGCAACCCTGTCCTGACCTCTATCTACTGGGCCTCAGCCCTGCCCCCTGCTGTAACTTTCTCACAAGGTTCACATTATTTATATAGAATTTGAATTCCTGCAGTCAGAGATAGGCCAGGAATGCAAGACCTGTCCTTGCAAGCAGTCTACAATGATACACTCTCCTGTACAAAGCAGGATTCCTCCAAGCACCTCTCAGGTAAGCTCAAAGTTCTGCCACCTTTAGCAAAATCCAAACCTGCATTCTACAAAACTGGTTGGTGAAGGTTGACTAGTGAACAAATTACATATATATATATGTAGATATAGATATACACACATACACAAACACACACATATAAGTGTATATATATGTGTGTATATGTATATATGTGTATATATATACACATATATATATGGTCATACCCTGTGGTTGCTGCCAAAAGTAACAAATGGTACTCAGTGTTGTGCCGGGGTATACAGGTCAGCCGTGTACAAGGCCAGTACCCTGTGGCACCTAAATTTATTGATTTATTTTTGGTTGACTACACCCAATGGAGATTAGAGTTTATCTCGGCTCTGTTCTCATTGATAATGCTAGGTTTGGGGACCCTGTGAGGTGGTAGAGATTGAACCTCGGTCAGCTATGTGCCAGAGAAGCAACTCCTGGTCTGTGCTTTCCCTGTAGCCATCATAAAAATGCTTCTTTACTAAGTCGAGATAGATGTGTTCTTTTTTCTGATTAACTACACAATTCACTTTCATTTTTTTTTTCTTTTTGGCTCACCCCCAGTGATGCACAAGGGTCATTCTTGGCTCATGCATTCAGGAATTACTCCTGGCGGTTCTTGGGGGACCATTGGGGATGCTGGGAATAAAACCTGTGTTGGTTGTGTCCAAGGTAAACACCCTACCCGCTGTGCTATCACTCCAGCCGCCCCCCACAGTTCACTTTTTTTGTGTTTTTGTTTTCGGATCACAGCTAGAAGTGCTCTGGACTACTACTGACTCTGCACTCAGGAGTCACTCCAGGGGGGCCTGGGGGAACTTATGAGAAGTGGGATTTTGAACAGGATTTACCCATTAATAGATGTTCCCGGTCTGTCCTGGTAGCTCTCCCTCTCTGTCCACATTTGGTGCTCTTGGGCCACTTCTCCACCCTGGACAGTTGTTGCTTTGGACCGATGAAAGTAGAATGAGGACCAGGCTGGTTGCTGATTACTTGCAGTTTATTCAGTCTCTTGTCTCCCAGCTCTATCCAACCCTCTCTCTAACTCGCTCCCCAATGCTGTCTGTGACTCCTCTCCAATCTCCCCAGCCACTCTTACTCTCAGCTCTCAGCCTTCTCTTTAAGTCGCAGCCGTGTCCTCTAACTCTGTGTCTCTTCTTCTCTCACTGTCTCGTTGTCATCCTGTTGTTCATCGATTGACTCAAGCAGGCCCCAGTAATGTCTCCTTCTTCCTATCCCTGAGATTTTAAGAAGTACCACATTTGAGGCTCTTTCAGGGTCAGGAGAAAGAGAACCATGATTGTTACTGGTTTTTGGCATATTGAATACACCATGGGGAGTTTGCCAGACTCTGCGGTGTGGGCAGGATACTTCTGGTAGCCTGCCAGTTTTTCCAGATTAAGACTAGATAATAAAATTTTGTGTGGCCATGCACTTCCCAGAGCACGGTTTTATAGTCTTTGGGTCTTGGCCATTGATGGGATTACACGGCACCGGGAACAGTTGGTGGGTGTAACGCCTACATACTGGAAGATGGGAGATCTGGGTGGAGGAGGCCCAGTCCCAATACGAGCAGCTTGGAGATCTCAGCCCCCGGTCCTGCACACTTGGGTTCCTCTGCCGGTACCTTCATGCGTGAGGCTCATACGAACTTGCGGAGAGTGGTCTTAAACATGGCTGTGGCTCGAACCAGAGGTCTTGAGCTGCCGGGGCTCTGCTCGGGGTTGGGAGGGAAACTCTACACACCCTCCTCCAAAAGGCACCAGTGAGAAAGCCAGACACAGAGGCAGGAGACTACGTGTTTTCTTTCAGGAGCAGGGTTTTATAGTCTCTGGGTCTTGGCCATTGATGGGATTACACAGCACCGGGGGCAGTTGGTGGGTGTAACGCCTATATACTGGAAGATAGGGGATCTGGGTGGAGGAAGACCATCTCTTTTCTCAGTCTCCTTCATTCCCCTGTCTCCCTGAATCTGCTCTTTTTCTTTTCTCACCACGACCACAATCCAGCCTCCCCACGGGAAGCGCAATGAAAAATGATTTTCTAGACTTCCCAATTACCTGCAGCCCATGAAGAAAAAGCAGCTCTAAAGGTGTGTTACTCCTCTCCTTCGACCAGCAACTTAATTGACATATTTAGTTTTACTTCCTAATGATTACCATTCTGTATGGACATAGTAATAGACACTTTTAGACTTGTTGGTGACTCTCCTGGGGACTTCTCACCACAGATTCAGACTCAGGCTGGATCAATCATTCCCAATCCCAGCAGCGTCCAAGTCTAGTTATTACTTTTTGATTCGTGAAAAAATTTGTCCATGACCAGGCTCTTCTAGATAAGCATTATGGTACTTTGGCCAGGCCCATTTCGATGCCAGCGTAGCTAGCTCACCACTTGCCCTGGGTCCATCTAGTCCCTCATCGAACCCTTCTTTATGAGATTGAGGAAGTAAGGGCAGCTGAGGCTTCAGTCAAGAGAGCAGATGTCCAGGAGGTAATATTATCTGGAGATGAACTCTCAAGCTCAGGCTTTTCTTTGTAACTGTCTTCCTGTATCCAAACAAAAAGCAATTGCTCTGAAATAGCTAACCATGCAAAAGACATTAAGGAGAAGAGAAAGACAATATTTACAAGTCAAAGTCTGATCAGTTGACAAAGGTAATTGAAAGGTTATGGGCAATCAAGAAACATAAACATAAAACATAGAAGGGGCGCCTTGATGAAATCTTTTATAAGTGGGAATATGGGTCAGGTCCCAAGCTCTCCACATCCCATGAGACCATTCCGTTTACCTGTGATTTCTCACAAGGATGGTCACATTACTGGATCCCACCCATGTTACTTTACTAATAATAGAGGTAAAAAAAGGAAACATTTACGATTGGATAAAGGAAAATTCATTCCATCTATTAGTCAGATGGTGCTCAGGGGACCCTTTGGAATTCTGGACATTGTACCTAGATTGACTACATGCAGCACACTGTACTAGTGTGATACTCTCAGTTTGAAATCATGTTTCTGAAACTGCCTCCTGGGGTTTTCTTTAAAGCTGAGAGTTCACTGCTCGCGTGTTGTCAAGTGGTAGAGCGTTGGCCAGACCTTGCTCTCTGATGATCTTACCAGCCTTTGTTCCTCTTCCATGTCTCCAGCTCTCTGGGTTTCTACTAAGCCAGTTCCTCTCTGAATCCCCAGGGTTGGCTTCGGAGTCACTGCTTTCATCCCCATCTGGTTTTATTATTTCCCCAAGAAACTCATTGTCCCGTACCCTACTAGCTACCTACCTAGAGAGCTTAATTTAATTTGACATGAAAACTCTCATGGCATAGACTAATGAGTGAAATCCTCTGTTCTTCTACATGGCAGTAGCCAGCCCTGGTGGAATGTCTCTTCCTGCACACTGTGATAAAGTGAGCAATTTGGCCCTCATCCCCACAGGGATGCCAAGACAGGTGGGATGTGTTCTGAGGGTGATCAGAAGATCACTCTTTCCATGTCCTTAGCACCATCACTTTCCCATAGAAGCCCATATTGGACAGAATTCCCAGAAATGTAAGCACTGAGGACAAACTTTTGAGTCCAGCATGACCCCGGTGGGACTATGTGAACATCCACACAGGAGAGAAACTGTTTAAGGAATGTGGGAAGGCCTTTGATGGATCCTCATACCTTATACATAGGAGATTTCATACTGGAGAGTCCGTATGCATGTAAGGAATGTGCTGTGGCCTTTCTCTGACTAATACATCTTAGTATGCACAGAAAAAGTCACACTGGAAAGAAACCATATGCATATACAGAGTGAAAGTCTGCTTATTCCACAAGACTTAGTACACAGAAAAACTCACACTGGAACACTGGAGAGATAACTTATATTTAGGAGCAATGTAGGAAGGCCTTTGCTTCTTCCTGAAGTCTTAGTTTTCATAAATTCTGTTTTGTAGAAAACCCTTATATATGTGAGGTTGGTGGAAAGGCCTTTCATCTCAGGTCTTTCTGAGCATAGGAATGTTCATACAGGTGAATGAAACATTATTCGTGTCACTGCTGTGGGAGGGTCTTCACTTACTTTTCAAAAATTTTTGTCTATAAGGAAACGCACATTGCAGAGAATCCATGTATATATGTAAGGAGTGTGGCAAGGCCTTTGCTTATTTCACAATCCTTTTGTGACACTGAAATTTTCATATAGGAGACAAATCTTATGTTTGTTATGACTTTTGCAAAGCCTTCACATTCCCCTAACTCCTTATTAAACATAGGAAAATTCATTCTCGAAGAAGACATATGTTGGGGTGTGGGAAGATTTTTACTCAATCCTCAAGCTTTTCAGTGTGAGAAAAATTTATCCTGGATTGAGGCCTTATATAGGAAATGACTGCAGGAAGATTTTGATGCAATTGGCATAGCTTTCTGAACAGGAAAATTCACAGTGGAGAGAAATCTCATAAGTGTAAGGAATGTGGAAAGGTGTTCAGTTTGTCTCCAGCCCTTACTGCGCATGTGAAAAGTCATTTTGTAGTGAAAAATTACATCTGTCAGAAGTGTGGGAAGGAATTTTCCTGGATCCTTGGGCCTTATGCATAGGAGAATTCACACTGGAGAGAAGCTATATATAAATATACATATTTATATATGTAAGAATATATATATTTATGTAAGAACGTGGAAAGTGAATTATTCTCACCTGCAACTTTAAAGACAATCCTGGAGGAAATCCTGTAGGTAAGGAATATAGGAAAGCTTTCATGTTCCCTCAAGCTTTAGTAAATATAAAAGTTATGTAGGATCAATCACTTCCATGATAACAATGGCCGGCGTCAGAACAGGGCCCATAGGTAAAACAATTTTAGTTTCAACAAGTAGGTGGGGGATAGATACAAAAGTACAGTAAAGAAGGAAATAATCCTGTTATATGTGAAAGCTTCCTGTGATACTAGTACCGTAAGTGAAAGGTACTTGCTGATTATCCCCTGCACCATGGTTATGACAATGTCCTGGCATGTGGACTTCCCAGTATCTTAACTGGTAAATAATGGTTCTTAGTGATAAGGCAATGTGGAAGGAATTAAATAAGAAGTAAATAGGTACAAACATTGCATTTTGCTGGGTACTGTCACGACTCACCATGATTTCATTCTTTGCTGTGACTCTGACTTGGCTCAGAGGCCCTGCTTTGCATAGATCATGGCATAGATCAACCAGGATGCTGTGGTTAGCCTTTTTTGACATTGTATAGAGGGCAAACCTCTATTCTTCAGGCCCTTCTGTGTTATGTCCTGGGAGTCACATCCCGCAGTGCTGTCCATAATTTGTGTCCAGGTAGAGCCACATGCAAGGAAGCACTTCAATCGCTGTAGCATATCTGTACTCATTGTATTCAGTTTTCCCTTTGATTTACACAAACATTGAGGGTAAACGTTTTGAGACTTACACTTTGGAAGCAGGAAAATCCTAACAATCTCTTATACACCAAAACGGGACCATATAGAATCCAGATGATTGAACCTGAGTCAGCTGCGTACAAGGCAAACACCCTATCCACTGTGCTTTCGCTCCAGCCAACCAGTCTTACACATTTACCTGCATTTTCCTAGTTGTTCTCTGCGCAGCTGGTGTCTGGCCCTTTAAGGCTGCTTGCAGAAGCGGAAGTGACGTCACAGCAGGGCATTTCCATGTTTGCGTGCAAGATGCTGGATCAGGCCTCCATTTGTTAAGCAGGTGAAGGGAGAAGAGGCTGTCTGTCTGTCGTGGTAGGGGTCTGTGAAGGCCGATTTTGTGGCAGGACACTAGCGGCCTCCCTTGAGCACCCCGCACCGCGCCTCCCAGTTTCTGCACTGAGGGGCTGAGCCAAGCCAGCTCTAAGGACACTTTTAAGCTTTTTCAACTGATATCCAGGCGGTTCCTGTGGCCCGGCCCGGCGGGGTTTTGTGGGGGACTCGGAGCTTTGGTGAGTGCAGTGGGAGCTTTGCTGGGGCGCAGGGGTTGCGGGTGTGAGTGCGTGGTTCTGGGGATCCCCTGCAGTTCCGCCGTGTGACGGCGGCAGGTGGGCGCGGGGCCGAGTGGGTGGGGGGGGGCACTGTGCCGTTCCTACCCTCCCAGCTCGGGACTGCGCTGGGCCCTGTTTTGGGAGCTTTGACCCCAACCTCACTGCTGTAGAAGCTGCAGGTTCACTTAGAGGACCTGAGAGATAGCACAGCGGTTAGCGCATTTGCTTTGCATCTGGCCCACCCAAGGTCGATCTCCAAGCTCGACCAGGACGGGTGCCTGAGCGCAGTTAGACGTTTCTCGTCCATATCCCCGGTGGTGCCTCCAAAAGTATAAAAGGACTGTTCAGTGACACTGTAGCCCTCAGTCACTACTCATTAGTAGCCTTGATTTCCAGACCAGCCATGGGTGGGGTTCTAGGGGTGGTTGCGGTTTGCAACTGATAATTTACTTTAGGGCTATTTTTGGTTGTATTTTGGGCACAAATATGTAATCTCGGGCCTTCTTTAAGGAGCAGCACTCTGGAATTCTTTTTTTTTTTAAGGGGCTGGAGCGATAGCACAGCGGGTAGGGCGTTCGCCTTACACGCGGCCAACATGGCCGACCTGAGTTCGATTCCTCCGCCCCTCTCGGAGAGCCCGGCAAGCTACCGAGAGTATTCGATATGCCAGACACAGTAACAACAAAGTCTCCAATGGAGACGTTACTGGGCCCGCTCGAGCAAATCGACGATCAACGGGAGGGCCTTTACTTTTTTTAAGTTCTTTAGGTGTCATGTGAGATGCTGAATATCAATCAGGGTCAGCATGGGAAGCGCCCCTCCCAGCTTAATATCTCTGAATCCACATTGTTGTTTTTTCTAACGTAGAATTTCTGTATCCTAAAATCAATTTGAAAATTGCACCCCGAATCTTCATCTCTCCCTGATTAGGCAAAACCCGGCTATTACACTGAGATTTGTGTTCAAATAATGTCCGGACATGCGCTGCATGCCTTTGGTGGCTGTGATTGGTCTCCCCACCCTGGCCAGTGAAGGGTAACAGAGGATCAAAGAAGGAAACAGGGGCCAGGCTGTTGGTGATCTGCTGGATATTAACCCAAAGTGTCTTAGGCTTCATCTGTGAATTGCCCCTTTTGCTTCTCCCAGAAAAGCTTATCATGTCCTTGCTAACATCCCTAATTTAGTTAAAGTTTATCTTTAACATTTCCTTTGTATTTTTCTTCGCGTTGTCTCAATTCCCCAGGCCAGTCTTGATTACTTATATACCATAACTTTCTGATTATTCTCAACTTTGTATTTGTACTGCTTTGTAGTTGAAGTGGCTGTGTATTTGTACCTGCTTCCCTGTTTCCCCTATAGCATTTTTATGTTTTCACTCTACAGCACTGTTCTTTGGTTAAACACAGAAAGACCATCAATGCTTATACTCCTAGTATTTCGGAGTAGATGGACTCAAGTATATCTACTCCTGGGCATAATTGCTTGGTCATAATTACTTGACTCGGGCTTCAGTTAAAGTAGTTCCTAACACCCCAAAAGGGAGGTTCTGCCGTGGAACTTGTATGGACCAGGGGCAAGTGGGAAAACTACCCCAGCTTCGAAATGGAACATTCTAGAAAACATGTGTGCATGATCTTGATGCAAACAGTTACAGCATTAGAGACAGGATCCCCCATGGGGAAGGAGAAGGTGAACTGGCCTGAAGACTTAGTCTGGGATTTACAGTGAAAGCCTTGCTTGGTCTCAGAGCCCAGAGAAGTAAGTGTTAAAAGCCTTATTTGCTCTGGGGGCTGGAGAGATAGCACAGCGGGTAGGGTGTTTGGCTTGCACATGGCCAACCTGGGTTCGATTCCCAGCATTCCATATGGTCCCTTCTGCAATGCCAGGAGTAACTCCTGAGCGCAGAGCCAGGGGTATCCCCTTGTATCACTGGGTATGACCCAAAAAATCAAAAGGAAAAAAAGCCTTATTTGCTGTCAAAGCCCAGAGAACTAAGTGTTGGGATATTTGTCTCTTACTGTGTTTATCCAAACAACTACAAGTGTTGATAACTTATACAACTAGAGGAAAAGATAAAAATAACGTAGATGTCCCTGGGAGACAGAGTGTCTCCTTGGGTAAATCTCCCCATGAGAATTTACTCTGCCAAATGTTTATCTGCGTAAATGATTAGTCACCCCTCTTACCTGTCCCTTTTCGATGCCAAGGTAGCTCACAGCTCTCCTGGGTCCATTCAGTCTCTTGCTTTTGGGGTGCTAAGAACAAAGGGCAGATGATGCTTAAGTCTCATAAACAAGACAATGCCCAGGAGTATATAGTATCTGCAGTTAATTAACTCTGAAGTTACAAAAGCATAATATTGACTTCCTTTGTCTAGACAAAGCTGAGGGCTCGGGGCATGGCCATCTCAATCCTCCCAGCATAATCTTCCCAACTTGGGACTGCACTGGTCCTTGTTCAGGAGAAAAAAAGGATATTTTTTCTAAAGTAAACTGTAGAGGATATAAAAGAAAGAGAAAGTCAACATTTTATTTACAAATACAAAATCCAGAGATCTCTGGAGAATCTGACTTTACAATTCACAGGTTGTAATGAGGGAAAATGGGTGAATAATGTATAGGGGAAGCAGAGCACAGGGAATTAAAGACGAATATTAAGGAAATGGGTGTGATTGGGATGGGTGTTACTCAGTAAGTCTCAGCTCCTTGTAGCAGAGGAGAAATGATGAACCAATGTTAAACCTTAATTGTTTAGAACTAGAATCCAACAAGGGTAAAGGATTTTGTTTTTTTTTAAGCAAGAAAGTTTCGGTGTTCCAGGAGTCAGGACATTTGCTCAGGAATCCCACTGGGTGTGCTAGGAGCACGTTTACTTAGACCCGGAGCCATAGTACAGTGGGTAAGGAACCATCCGAGCAATCGACCCAGGTTCTATGCCCTGCATCCCATATGGTCTGTACCAGAGTGATTCCTGCGTGTAGAGCTAGAAGTAAGCCCTGAATATGCCAGTTGTGGACTCGAAACAAAAATCACACAAAGTCACACTTATATATACACATATATATGCACAATGGTGAAAGAACAACAGGGATTCAGGAGAAACTGTAAGTTTCTGTAGCACGGATAGATCAAAAATAGGGGATTATTTTTTCTTTTTTGGGTCACACTTGGCGATGCACAGGGTTTCCTCCTGACTTTGCACTCAGGAGTTACTCCTGGCAATGCTCAGGGGACCATATGGAATGCTGGGAATCGAACCCGGTTTGGCTGCGTGCAAGGCAAACACCCTACCCACTGTGCTATCTCTCCAGCCCCAAGAATAGGGGATTTTTAAGGACCAGAAATTTGACTCTTTTAATGTTTCACTCTCAAATTTGTCTTTGTACATCATTTTCCCCCCTTCAGTAGAATTTGCCTTTTTTCTTGTTATATTTTTCACCACAGTCTACAGTGCTCAGTGTTTACTCTTGTCTCTGAGCTCAGGGATCATTTCACAAGAGTCAGGGTAACATTCTGTGTTTAGATATCATTGATTCGATGTTAGTTGACAACTGCAGGATCAGGGGACTTCTCCTTACCCCCAGGCCCCCATTTTGTGACCGACCAGTTCAGCATTTGCCTCTCCACTCTTTTATTTGAGTCCATCCCCCTTGCAGCACAGATTCACCTGGGTGGCAAAAAGGTTCTCAGGGCCTAGACTCTTGCTCTTTAAGGTACCTAATGGAAACAGAAGTGATGTCATAAGTGATGTCATAAATGTCATGGTTCATTTTCCATCCCTGAATCAGACACTGGGCCTGTCGCTCACTTGGCAAGGGACAAGTAAATTTGCGCCCCATACTGGAAGGGGGATTCTGAAGAAGTATTTAGTTTCAGGACTCAAGCAACCTCCTGTGAGCACCCCGCGCCTTCCCGTTTCCACACTCTGAGCCTAGGGACCGAGCCAACTTGGGGGATACTTTTGCACTGGTTTTTCACTTGTTCGCCAACATCCAGGTGGATCGTGAGGTGTGGTGGAGGTTTTAGGGGGATGCAGAGCTTTGGGGGTGCAGTGGGGGCTGTCTCAGGGTTCAGGAGTGACAGTTGTGAGTTCGTGATTCTGGCGTGCCTCTTTGGCCACGATCGTCTCCAGCTCCGGATGGGGCAACAGTGGGTGAAAGTGGGAGTCAGCCAGGGGCTTGGCCGTACCAACCTTCCCAGCAGTCCCATGTTTGAACCATCAACCCTAAGCTCGCTTCTGTAGAATCTCCAGATTTGAGGGGCAGAGCTTCAGCCCCTCCACCTAATGGCAGGATACCTGTTGCTGGTCATTTTCATTGTCTGCCGTGAGAGCCCGGGTCAGGCGGGGGCGGGGGAAGGGGACTTGCATTGTGGCTGATATTTGCCAATGAAAATGTATTTGGGGGGATATTTTTGGTTCTTTAGATTTGGGGTGGGGAGAGGGCACATACTCAGAGATGCTCATGACTTACTCGAGTCTCTAAGCTCAGGTATTATCCCTGGCTCTGCTGGGGTCCATATGGGATGCAGAGGATTGATGGGTTCATCTAGTCAAGAACTCAACTCACATTATTGCCTTCTAACTACAATACTGGTGTATCTTTTTCTGATTCATGAATTTCAGCTCCCTCACATCAAGCTGCAAAGCACCCCTGACTCTTCATCTCTCCCTGAGCAGACGACACCTTCATTTGTGGATAATACTGAGTTCCCCAGGACAGAGTGCCCAGGTGCATATCCTTGTCCACCCTGCAAGAGAGTGTCGAAGGTTTGTTCACTCTAAGGCACGTGGTGGAGCCACATTCCAGGCTCCGGTTCCCAGGGGGCAGCGCTGCTGCCAGCCTATATGGGAGCTCCTGGGCTGAGAGTCGGCCCCTGGCAGGGCCTATAGGGACTTTCCTGTGGGAGCCAGAGAGAAATCCAGGGATCGGAGAAGGCTGTTTTTTCCTTCCCTGTAGCCTGGGCCCAGGTTCCTCTCGTGAAGTGCAGCACAGATGCCAACAAAATTTGCATCCCCAGTGGAGACAGGAGCTTCTGCCATTGTCTCCCAGAGGTGGAATTGTGAGGCTGTGCAGGAGGGTGTGGCTGGTCTGAGCTCAGGATTGGGAGGAGGTGCTCCTCTCTGGTGCTCACTGTTCTGACTTTCCAGGTCTTTGCACGGAGCCTCCTGCTGATCCTCAGAACAACAGTGACAGGAGAAGATGGTGACGCGGCTTCCGATAAAATGTCCCCAGGTAGGAGTAGACGGATAGTATGACATGAGGTAGTACCCGGAGTGCCCAGGCTTCCTGGTCCACCTGTTTTGAGTTTCTTTTGGACGGATTCCAAGATGAGACTTCCGATCGGACTGTCCCATTCTGCTGTTTGAAGCTGCTTTTGTGTATGTTTGTTTTGTTTTATTTGGCTTTGGGGCCGACCCAGTGGTGCATGAGGAGTACTCAAAGCTCAGTGCTCAATGCTGATTCCTGACAGGTCTAGGTGACCAATGGGATGCTGGAGGTCCAAAGGTTTCATCTTGGGTTTTCTGTTTTATTTGGGGTGGCAGAGCAAGGATTCTCGCTATCACTCCTTGGCCTGCACTCTGGCATTGCCATTGGCAGTGCTTGAGGGACCATATGGGATGTTGGGGATCGCCAGTCCTACATGCTGTCCCGGGAACAGCTGTCCTGTTAGGCCAACCTGCAGCTTCGGTTTCTTTTGCATTGTTTTTGTCATGAGCTGTCCTCTTGACTCTGGGCTCTAGATTGAAAACTTACTGGCCTCAGAGCACCCTGGGGTGTGCTGGGCCCGTTTTCTCCCTGGCAACTACTGTGACTTGGGCCCGAGACTTGCTTTTCTCCTGTTTTGTCCTTCCTGCGTTGGAGAGACTACCTGCTCAGTCATATAGTCTTACGTTCACATAATCTTGTGTGTGGATTTCTGGGCATGCGCCAATCAAATGAGAAAGCCAAGGATCTCTGTGGCCAGTAGTTTTTTTTTTTTTTTTTAGTGTTCGCCTGTGGATACTCAGCCCTTACTCTCAGCTTTATCCTCTGTAATTTCTCGTTCGGGGTAGCCGGATCCTATTGTGTGATTCATATCAACCCGTTTGGACTGTGTCCATGGGAAGATCTCTATCTGTCCAGTTATCTCTCAGTTCCCTTTAAAAAGTTCTATCCATTGGGGCATCAATTTACTTTGTGTACTACACGAACTTTTGTGTGTTTAATTGGTTTTTCTGTTGCCTATGTTTGGAGGGGCACAGTCCACAGTTCTTCTGGCTCTGTGCTAAAGGATGACGCCTACAAGTGTTCAGGGGCCATATGGAACCGTATATTTAAACCTCTTGGCAACTTAAAATGTTGGTGCCTCACCCCCAGTACTTTTGCACCAGTCACTCAAGTCAGACGGTTTTTGCATTTTCTTTTTTCCTTAGGGATTAGGGATTATTCCTGCCTGTGTATTCAGGATCCACACCTGGCCTTGCTCCAAGACCATATGGACTGCCTGGGATCAAACCCACATGTGTGTCCAGTGCTTTTTCCTATGTGCTGTACTACCTCTCTCCCATCACAGGGGATTTGATATCTCGTCTCTCAACTCGTTAGACGCTGCCTATTTCAGTGCTTGGATTTACTTCTAATGGTTCTTGTGAGACTTCAGCAGGACTTAGGGTTTGCTCCTGGACTCTGCACTTAGGGATCACTCCTGGCTGGTATGAGGAACCCTCGGTGATACCAGGTTTCGCAACTGGATTGTCCGTGAGAAACTCCTGTGCTGCTATCTTTCTGGATACATTTTTTAGCTTAAAAAAATAAGGATCTCTTGCCACGCTTGGCCACTTCCAGATTTATTATGCACTTATTTTTACTGAAATCCGTGATGAGTTCATGAGGGGCTCAGGAATCTCCATGTGGTTCTGGGCCTAGAGAGACAGTACATGGAGGAAAGTGATTTTCTTGCAAGCGGCAAACGTGGGTTAAATCCCCAGTATCCCATGTCATCCCTGAGCACCAGCAGCAGTGATTTCTGAATACAGAGTCAGGAGTCACCCCTGAGCATTGCCAGGTGAGACCCCAAAGAAGACAAAAACCAACAACATACTGTGCTGATCAACCCCCTCTCAGCCATACACAAGGTCAGGTCTAGAGTATTTGTCGTATTTTCTTGGGTCTTACCTCTCGAATAACTAGTAATATGTGGCATTTTGGAAATGGACATTCTGTTCATGTTTTTCAGATATATGCCCACTTATATCAGGAAAACATGGGCATTTACTGGTCACCTTTTCCCTGTCACTTATCCATGCCTCTGTCTCTGTTGGGGCAGGACACTCCAGGATGAAGTCTGCAGTGATCTCCTGGCTGGAAGCAGGAGCCCTGAGGTCAGGGAGGAGAGGCGTGTGTGCGGGTGAGTGTCTGAGGACCCTTCCTGACTCAGGCCCTGTGCAGTGAATGGGTGCGCTGAGCATGTAGGAAACACGCTGCTGAGAACGGGACCACGGGGCCTTGGTCTCCTGGATCCTTGGGTCTGTGCTGCACTCATGCTGCTCTTCATTTCCCTGGAATGTCAGTCACAGAATGATCCTGTAATTTGTTTCCATGGCTTTCGAATAAGTAAGACCATAACAGAGCTAGTTTGGATCTAAACGATAGTACAGCAGGGAGTTCCTTGCAGTGCCTGAAGGTGACCTGTTCAATAATTTGTTCAGTAACCTGGTTCCCCGAACATTACCAGCTCTACTCAAAAACAAAAACAAAACCTAGTGTAGAATTGCCAAGATCCTCACAGTTTTCCACTATCCAAATCTTTTCTTTAGTGTTGGACTCTTTGGACTCAGAGAACCACAGAAATGTACTCTTAACTACATGGCATCATTTTGCTACATTTTATGACATGTGGTTGAATTGCATGTTTTGTTCAGTTTCAGAACTGAAACCGCGACTTCAGGATTTGGCATTGCAGCACTTCGATTTGGGAATGGGATCAGCAAGTACGAGTGAGTTGGTAAGATTCGCTAATTCAGAATAAATATTATTATGCCAGCAGGAGTGCACCAAGTATGTGATTGTTAAGGTGGAAGGCTGGGAATGGCAGGGAGGAATTCCAAAGTCTGATGCTTGGAGTATAGGACCCTTAGCTTCACTACGTCCTGAAATAAACCACATATAAAAATACTGTGAAATTTGATTTGCTTAACAGTGATAGTCGTTTTGATAGCTAATTGGTGCGCCCTAGAGAGGGTGCAGTGAGAAATATACTTTCTTTGCACAAGGATGGATGGTCCTTACCCAGAACACCTTATAGACAGCATAGACCCACAGAAATGATCCTAGACACTACATGGTGTGCCCCTCCACCCACCTAACCCCCAATAAATAGACACTACAAAACAGAAAGAACAAAAATCTTCATTGATCCTGAAAGCCATCACTTGTGGTGAGAGCTTTGCAATGACCACGTGCTCTGTCTCAGCTGCGTGTCGATGCAGGGTTGTCTTCACCCCTGCATCACAGGTTCCACACAGAACTTTAACCAAATCCACATGTGGATCTATTTCATTTTCTCTTGAAATAGATGCTTCCATTTTCTATAAAAGGAATTATTTCCAGTTGTATTCCTTCATTAAATTAAAGGGGAGAAAGCCACAGAATTTACTGACTCTGCATCCATCAATTTCGTGTGTCCAACTTACAGTAACATGAAATTATTCTATCGTAAGACAATTCATATGTCGGAAATTGCATTTGTGTGGTGCATATGTGTGAATCCACAGCTGAAGAGCTCAGTTTTTTGTCAGGAAGACTCAGTGAATAAGTCAATAATTAGAATCCTCTGTTGTTCTACAGGAAAGCTGCCACCCCGAGTGGAATGCTCTGATCCTACACTGTGTGACAATGTCTCTAGTGAGAAATCCTACCCTCAGCCCCATGAGGACGCCGAGACAGGCGGGATGTCTTCTGAGGGTGATCAGAATGGTGAGAGCTACCTCACTCTGAAGAAGCCCTCTCCTGGAAAAAGTTCCTTGGAGTGTGTTATTCTCAGTTCACAGGGAAAAAAATTCTCCAATGGGGCACCTGCTAGGGAGAGGAGCACTGTTTATAGTGAGTCCCTCACAGCAACACACCCTCAACCACAATCACCGTGAGCAGAACCCATCTACGTGTAAGGAATGTGGCGGAGCCTCCCCATGTTCTCAGCACTGTGTTGTTCCCTTAGAAAACCACAGTGGACAGAATCCCCAGAAAAGTCAGCCCCGAGAACAAAGTGTGAGTCAAGTGTTACCCATCATGACCATATGGATATAAATGCAAGAGTGAAACCTTATACATGTGAAGAATGTGGAAAGATCTTCAATAGATCAGCACATCTTATTTTGCATAGGAGAATTCATACAGGAGAGAAACCATATAAATGTCAGACTTGTGGGAAGGCCTTTATTCGGACCTCACATCTTAATAGACACATGAAAACTCATAGTAGAGAGAAGCCTTATATATGTCAGGAGTGTGGCAAGGCCTTTACTCAGTCGTCAAGCCTCAGTAGACATGCATTTATTCACACTGGAGAGAAACCGTATAGATGTAAAGAATGTGAAAAGGCCTTTGTTTGGGCCGGAAGACTTGGTTTACATAGGAGAATTCACACTGGAGAGAAACCGTATATATGTAGGGAATGTGGGAAGACCTTTGCTGTAGCCTCAAATCTTAGTGTACATAGGAGAATTCACACTGGAGAGAAACCGTATATATGTAAGGAATGTGGGATGGCCTTTGCTGTAGCCTCAAGTCTTAGTGAACATAGGAAAATTCACACTGGGGAGAAACCATATATATGTAAGGAATGTGGAAAGGCTTTGTTTGGGCCTCAACATTTAGAGAACATAGGAGAATTCACACTGGAGAGAAACCGCATATATATAAGGAATGTGGGCAGGCCTTTGCTGTAGCCTCAACACTTCGTGACCATAGGAAAATTCACACTGGAGAGAAACCATATATGTGTGAGGAATGTGGAAAGACATTCACACTGTTCTCTTCCCTTACTCTGCACATGAGAATTCATACTGGAGAGAAGGCTTACATATGTATGGAGTGTGAAAAGGCCTTTACTTCTTCCTCACAATTGACTGTACATAGGAGAATTCACACTGGAGAGAAGCCGTATATATGTAAGGAATGTGGGAAGGCATTTGCTACAGCCTCAAATATTAGTGTACATAGGAAAATTCACACTGGAGAGAAACTTCATATGTAAGGAATGTGGGAAGGCCTCTGTATGTCCTCAATACTTAATGTACATAGGAGAATACCACAGGAGAGAAACCATATACATGTAAGAAATGTGGAAAGGCCTTTTGAGAAGTCTCAGATTTAGTGTACAAAGTAGCATTCACACCAGAGAAAAACCTTATATATGCGAGAAATGTGGCAAGGCCTTCTGCCATTTTAAATCCTTGCTAAGCACGGGAAAATTCATAGTGGAGGAAAACCTTATTAGTGTTCGACTTGTGGGAAGGCCTTCATTTGGTGCTATTCTCTTACTCAGTATGTGAGAATTCATACTGAAGACAAACTGCATATATGTCAGTAATGTGGGAAGGGCTTCATGTACCCCTCACACCATAATAAACATATAAAAATCCACACCGGATGATTTGATCCCTTAATAACAGTCTCTAAGGACAGAACAGGACAAGTCAGTCAAGCAAGTTTCCTTTGGACACAATTGTCGAGGGTGTTAAAAAAGTGCAGTTAAGAGGGAAGTAAGCCTGCCTGCTCGGAACAGGCTTCTCATGTCACTGAAAGTTACCTGCTGATTTTCACCCGGGCTGCACCTATGCCAGTATTCTAGTGCTTAGAATTGCTTATGTGTTAACTTGTAAATAATGGGACCTGGTGATGAAAATAAGGAGGAAGGTGACTGAATGAACAGGTATAGAAACACCCCCCTGCTCAGAGCTGTCACAGCTCACTACTCTCTTATTGTTTGCTATGCTTCTGGCTTGGCCCAGAGGGGCTGTTTGGTGGGAATTATGGCAGAAATAAACCAAGATGCAGCACTGAATTCTTTGAAAATGGAAAAACAGGTAAACCTTCATTCTTCAGTCTTTCCTGTGTTAGAATTTGGAATGCTTCAGCACCCTGAAAATCCCGGTTTGGGAACTTGAGCGGCAGGTAACGCCAGCTTGTAGGGCACTTTCATGCTTTTATTTACTTGTTCTGGATATCCAGGCTTTAGTGGATGTGGAGATTTTGAGGGGTGCATTGGGGGCTGTTCTGTGGCTCAAGTGTCATGGGTGAGGGTGCGTTATCCTGAGGGCCTCTGCAGCCACGATCGCAATTATGTCCAAGATGGCACTGGAGGGTGGGCACATGGACTTCAGGCCTTGGTGTGAGGAGCCTGCAGAGAGTGGGGGTCTTGGCCATCTCATTCCTCCCTACTCGAGACT